>NC_140182.1:68221942-68391942 GCF_963971535.1 Notolepis coatsorum
GCGTGCGAATAGAATGTTAAAGTGTCAGAGTTTAACGCAGTAACGTTGAGTTCGACTTAATCTAATGTGAAGTAATAGTCGATCATTTATTGTGTATCGTGCGGCTACAGTTCTTCCATGACCATGATCCATCGGTTCGTCGTGCTTTAGCTAGTGCACTTATCCAGGCTGTGCGGCCTAAATCCGTGCCCACACCCGAGGAGTCCTAGGCGAGAACCGTTGGAGTTGTACACAGGAGAATCGACACCGGTGATTGCAGAACCATTTCTGGTTGGATTATATTGCAATCTTTAATACAGTCAGGGTTTTGTAACCCCTCAGTTACAACTACAGACTGCAACACAGCCACTTTTCCATAGAGTCAGTCCTCTTCCATGCCTCCATACTGATCTGTAAATTTAAGACGCTAAATGCATTGAGTACTCATTTGTCAAGATATCATACTGCACAACTTAGCAGTAGACCAGAACAGAGTCTGAGCCCTGTGGTAATAAAATGCCCTTTGTGCGCATTTCGGGAACCCTTTTTTGAATCAATTTTCTTAAGTCATCTCAGAAAGCATTTAAAAAATAATGAAACAGTGACATGCCCATATAAGGATTGTAGCTATAGCACAAATGTTTACTCTTCATTCAATTGCCATAAAAGCAGAGAACACCAATTAAGTCTTGCATCAGACTTAAAAGCTGTCGTTGTTGAGGATCCCCAAGACAGGATTTCTGAGGTCACTAGTGATTTGCATGAAGAATGTCCAGGCCAGAGCATAGAAGTGGTGGATGATGATGATCAATGTGACACTGACAATCTAAGAAATCAACTTAAAATGAACGTATCTTCCTTGTTCCTAAAGATGCAGGCTATCCTCCATGTCTCAAACACAGCTAACCCTACTGTCCCTACTAACCCTAACCCTACTAACCCTACTGTCCCTACTAACCCTACTAACACTACTGTCCCTACTAACCCTACTGTCCCTACTAACCCTACTAACCCTAACCCTACTAACCCTACTGTCCCTACTAACTCTACTAACCCCTGCTGCATGTTTGGACCATGCGATTTGAGGCCAAGCACCGCTTTTTCAAAAGAGTGGTGCATGACACTCAAAACTTCAAAAATATCTTGAAGACGATGGCAATCAGACACCAACACATGATGGCATATCATCTTGCTTCACCATCATATTTCAAGCCAAAAACCCAGGCATCTAGGGTTGACTCTGTTCTGGTTTCATCTCTACCAGCAGTAGCTCAGGTACACATTAGAGGACATGTGTAGTGACACAATCTACCAGACATCAAAGGTAACCATTGATGGCACAGACTATGTCTGTGGAATGTTTCTCTCCGTCAGAGTCAGTGGTGGACTGTCTACATTTAGCCAAATAGAACAGATCTACCTTGTGAATAACGAGGTTTCTTTTCTGTGTCGAGACTATGACTCCTGGTATATAGAACATCTTAGGTCCTATGAGCTGTCAACCACACAACCACATATGTCCATCTACCTACAGTCTGGTCTCAATGATACAGTCCCACTCTCAGCATATATGATCGATGGTCTGCTGCTGCTGCTGACTCCCAAGCGATTCATTCAAGTGAAACGGAAGGTGAATAGTTATTTTATTAATCGATTATTGTGTCTTTATTCACTCGATGTGTAATTGACCAGTTTATATTCTGTATAAGTTCATATTCTGTATATGTTAATAATGACGCTTTCTGTGTTGTGTTTATGACTACTCCTTAGGTCCTTGAGCTGCTGTCTGTCGACCGGACCACATCTGTCCACTGTCCATCTACCTGCAGTCTGGTCACAACGATACAGTCCCACTCAGCATACAAGATCGATGGTCTGCTGCTGCTGCTGACTCCCAAGCGATTCATTCAAGTTTCCATAGCACAATGGCAGCTGCCTCCCCACAACCCATGATCCTTCGTGTTGTTGAGACAGACCGGGCTAGAAAATTAAAACTCAGTTCACGACCCGCCTCTGTTGATGCACTGATCACGATTATAAAAGAACAGTTGGAAATAGACCTTGACTTCAGTTTGCTGTATGAAGATCCAGACTTTGATGGGAAACTTACTTCCCTTGATGACATTACGGAATTGCCACAAAAAGCTGTTGTGCACATTTCACTTTCGCTCGACTCCAGCTCTCTCGCATCTACTGATATACTTTCAGATATGTCATCTCCATAACGTCTAAGCAGATGGCCTCCAGGTCCTTTTCCAGTTCCTTCATTTGCATTCGATGTTGAGCTGAAACTTAGAGACGGAAACAACGAATTTGAGAAGAACAAGAGACACCTTAAGTTGACAAGAGACCTAAAGCACGACATCTTAGAAAAGCTTGCATCTACAATGTATGCTTTCAAGGCTTATCCAAGTGATAAAGAGATAGCAGTGGCTTCTGCGGCTCTTGTCGCCAAACATCCCTGCTTGAAGGAAGCAGGATCTGAGACCGGCTGCAATGGATGGAAGAACAGCATCAAATTCAAGATGGGCAATTTCAGGAACAAGCTGAGACGGGCAGGATGTGAGGAGGTCACTGTAAATGCTGGAAAAAGAGGTAGAAGCAATCCTGATGGCGAACCTTCACATTCCAACATTAAAAGACCCAAGCGAGCAGAAGTAAACTTCCTACCCAACTATCTCCAAGGAGAGGATTCCTTGAGGCTTGAGCAGTTGAGGCAGACAATTGCTGAAGAAGTCAAGAAGACTGAGAAGAACCTGCCCCTCATTAGAAAGCTGATGCAGACCACATTTGCCCTGCGCCGACAGACCATAGTGAAGTCCAGCCCACCAGTGAAAGAGCTCATGGACCTCTGGCCTGCTCTCAAAATGGAGTCTGAGGTAATATAGATCAGCTCTCTCTTTCCTGTGTTAACATTTGGCACATTCTGTGTGTTTTAAAGTGAAACTTGTGATTCTTAAGCCTGGTTTATATACTCTAGCGGCGCATCTGCGTGTGAGTTCTGTGCGCCCCCGCGAGCTAGTCATCAGCGACCGATTCCGCAAAGCATGTAATGACATGGTTGACCAGAAATCCCGCCGTCATGCTCTGAAGCCCAAACCAAACAAAGTAAGAGATCCACCAAGTTGAAGTGACTAATTGATGTTGATATACTATATTGTCCTGCTGTTTTTAAATATAGGTGTATGCAGAGTTCCAGCTGATTACCAACCAGAACCTGCCCAACACATTCTACGCTGAGCTTGACCGCCATCTTCCTCGACTGATGACGTTATTCAGACAGAAGGCGTCCAAAACTGGGAACACAGCAGATGCTTTGGCTCACATTTTAAAAATCCACGATGAACAGGTGAATAGATTATTATACATGTCATAGGTCGAACCTCTGTAACATTGAACAGGTTCAATGATTCAAATGAGCTTTTGAATTTTACAATTAGTCCACCATTGTGTTTGCCATTTTTCTGATTGCATTAAAGATGTGAACATGTTATTTGTGGACATATCTGATTGGACTGTTTAAAATCCGCTTTGTTCAGTAAACATTTCCATATAATACAATTCTTTTTCTTCTTCTTAATCTTACATCTTAATAGGAAATCCATGATGTTCACACCAGGCGTACCACTGTTCTCCATGCCCTGCCTGTGTATCTGCATGAGGAAGTCGCTGGATTTTTCAAAACCTGCACAGTGAGTCCGAGTAAAAATAATTTACAGTACAACTGTATATTAAGTGAACAGTTAATCAAAATGCTAAGTATCAGTCTTCCTTCCTTCCAGGTCTCCCTTGTGAAAGAGATATTTGATCTCGACGGGACTACCTGGTTAAATAAAAATAACCTTCTCACCAAAAAAATTGTTCTAACTAAAATATAAACAACTTACAAACACAACTCCATATACTTAGCTTTGTGCTGCACTTTGTAGAAACCATGGATTTATTTGTGATTATTATGTCTCTTTCATTCCTTCAGGACACGTCTGATGAGCCAGAGCTTCAGGGTGTTGCAGTGGCCCTCCTTACTGTCATCAGTGACCATGCATGACACAAGTCCAGTTCACTACCAGCCTGTGACAATCTCTGATTGGTGATTCCTTCCTGGTAATGTTTGGACTAATCTATGCACTACACCTCAGCTACCCCAAGGGACTTACCAACACTTTTGAATTCATTCAGAAGATCTTACTAGGTCTAGAAGCTGGTAAACTGTCGCCCAGGTTGCAGACTCTCAAGAATGACTTGATGATGCAATAATTTTTTTTTCTTCTGATTTTTCAATGGATTTTCTCCCCGTCCCAATTAGTCATTGTGCCAATCCCCCCCCCCCCTCCCCTACCTGGTGCTGTATGCATGTTCTCCTACGAGTCGGTATAAGGGCGTCCCGAGTCGATTGCACGCTTCCCCCGAGACATGCGCCGACAGCCAGTGACGTCTTTTCACTTGGCAGCGAGGGCTCTCATTGGTGAAGTGTAACGCGTGGGAGGGCATGCTATCTCCACCAAGTCCTGCCCCGCTTAGCAAGCGCCGAGACCTGACCTGTAGGCGTCGCTGTCCACAACGCCAGATTCCCACCCGCCAGCTTCCCCACCCCCTAATACTGCCGAATTGTATTAGTGTGAACGGCCAGCCAAGCTGGTGACAACGCAGGGAGTTGGATTCGAACACACGAATCCAGTGTCTCCAGCGTTGGTGACGAACGCAATCTCCGCTACGTCACCTGACCGCTCTTGCATTAAACTTTTGAAGGTATTATTTTGACATGACAAGGAAATTAATACCTCACCCCACATCCTTCTTTCAGATGAGTTTCTATTCCTTACTGTAATCAGTGATCATGACACAAGTCCAGTTCACTACCAGCCTGTGACAATCTCTATTGTCATTGAAAGTCATATCATGATCAGCTTCCCCAGATTTGGTGATTCCTTCCTGTAATGTTTGGACTAATCTATGCACTACCCCAAAGCACTTACCAACACCTCAAAAGTGTGTCTATAGAAACTCATCTGAAATGTCTTGTCATGTCAAAATAATACCTTCAAAAGTTGCTGTACTACTTTGCAGATGTTCAGCCAATAGGTCCAAACTACTCAATGTACCTTGTTCTTTATTTTTTATGTAATATGTTTACATTTGAGAGTTTTACAGTTCGAATTTTCTTAACCGTCTATAGCTGGCATTATTGTAATTTCATCCAAGTAAGTTTTAGAGTTGAAAGAGTTTATCAGAATCTCAAAGGCAACATCCAAGTCCCAAACGTTTGTTTCTCGAGGAACAATAGGAGGCAATGGGCATAAATGCCACTCTGCTCTGACTGCTTCCATTGCTTGTAGGCAGTGGTAGAGTTAGTGTTCTCAGTACAGAGTACAAGGCGATATACCAGGAGCCATAAACGCAACACAGAAGCGTTATTATTAACATATACAGAATATGAACTTATACAGAATATGAACTGGTCAATTACACAACTAGAGTGAATAAAGACACAATAATTGATTAATAAAATAACTATTCACCATTAGCTGGACTCAGTTCCGTTTCACTTGAATGAATCGCTTGGGAGTCAGCAGCAGCAGACCATCGATCTTGTATGCTGAGAGTGGGACTGTATCCTTGAGACCTTGTAGGCAGTAGTATACTGCCCTGTCAAGGGCTAACCGCAGTAACTTGAAAAAAGTAAAAATTTAGTTATGAGTGAAATTGACCTTGTCAATAAATGTTTTATCTTGTGACCAAGTTTCAGATGTTAATGTCGCTCAGTTTTGGAGATATGGGGTTTTAAAAACTGCAGTAACTACAAAATCACACTCAAAACCCAGGCAGACCGCAGTAACTTCCAAACAGTGAAAAATGGCTTTAAAGTGTTTTGACTTGCCATCCAAAATGTGTTATAGGTAAATAGATGATAGTACCCAGATTTAACATGTATTAATGAAGTAATAATAATCTTTAGGCATACAAAAAGATGACACAATTATTTTAATTAACCCCAAAAAAGCAGATATTGCACTCTGCTGCACGATTTCCTTAAATAATTATACAGGTAATGTACAGGCAAAGTGCAGTAACTTCAAATACAATGTTGTTTTCCCTCCAGCTTTCATAACTTAACCTAGCCATTTTGAAAATGAAATTTAATACCTGAATATATTGGAATGATGATGATCCAAATAAAATGGCTAGGTGAAGTTATGAAAGCTGGAGGGAAAACAACATTGCATTTGAAGTTACTGTACTTTGCCTGTACATTACCTGTATAATTATTTAAGGAAATCGTGCAGCAGAGTGCAGTATCTGCTTTTTTGGGGTTAATTAAAATAACTACGTCATATTTTTGTATGCCTAAAGATTACTTCATTAATACATGTTAAATCTGGGTACTATCATCTATCTACCTATAACACATTTTGGATGGCAAGTCAAAAAACTTTAAAGCCATTTTTCTCAGTTTCACTGTTTGGAAGTTACTGCGGTCTGCCTTGACAGGGCAGTATAGTTAGTGTACTGTATAGTGTTCTTAGTACAGAGTACTGTAGTGTTCTAGTTATCATTCTGCAAACATAGCCTGCTCTAAATGACGGATGGTGCCTCTGACATTCTGACTAACTCTTTCAATGAAAACACCATCTTGTTCCATGATACATCATGGAGCAAATACATGCAGCTGCATTTCCATATGTAGGTATGTGCACTATTAACAGTATTGCCAGCTGTATAGCATGTAATGTGGATTGGTATTTTGGTTCCACATTGGCAGGACCCAATATACAGCACAACGTTTGTGAATTTTACATGTGCCAAGCGGATTGACAATTTTCAGATAATCTATACATTTTATTCTGTACTGTACATAGATACACTGTGTTATCCCAACGGTCACAATAGTTGCCGTCAACATGTTTGCTCATTCTATGACCACACTATACAAATTTGAGTAATTCAGCCAGGATGTAAACGGCTCTGGTCATGTGCACTGCACATATTGAGACCCTTTATTATTTCAATATTTGCTGGAAATACATTGATACATCATTCAGTAACATTTTCAGAGCCTTATAACAAACATTATTACACTATTGTGACCAGAGGGATTAAATGTGTAATATACATTACATTGTATGTACATGTTATAACATGCATGTATTTATTTTCTATATATATTTTCTATATATATATATTTTCAATTTTAACATTGCCATAATGTTGGAGAGGGCAACACAATGTTTTTGTAAGATAAATAGATGTATACTCTTTGAATAGAAATAAATATAAAGAGTTTGAAGTTGTAACACAATGTTTTTGTAAGATAAATAGTTTCGATGAAGAACAAAACCTCCTAAATGCATACAAAAAAAGGGGAAAACTTCATATCTGCACTTTGCAAGGCACTAATACCTGGTCGGTATTGTTAACATATATAGTCCAAAAACAGTGTTTGGTGTTTACAGTGTTATTGTACATTGCTAACATACAGATTATATATGTATACTCTTTTATACTCTTTGAATAGAAAAAAATAAAAGAGTTGTTTGAAGTTGATATAATGTGCTTGTGTAGTTATTTTTCTGTTAACTTTTTCACATGGATTTTAAAACTGAACCTTAAGTTATAGTAACTGCAAATATTTGAGTTGATTAACTTAAACATTTTAGTTGATTAACTTAAAAGAAATGAGGCATGGGATGGCCTCAATGTCGTTGAGTTCTGTTAACTTAATCACATGGATTTAAGGTTGAACCTTAAGGCACAGTAACTGAACATATTTGAGTTGCCTCCACTTGAGAACCTTAAGTCACAGTAACTGAACATATTTGAACTGCCTTAACTGAGAACTGTAAGTCACAGTAACTGAACATATTTCAGTTGACACCACTTGAGAACCTTAAGTCACAGTAACTGAATATATTTGAATTGCCTTAACTGAGAACTGTAAGTCACAGTAACTGAACATATTTGAGTTGACACCACTTTAGAACCTTAAGTCACAGTAACTGAACATATTTGAACTGCCTTAACTGAGAACTGTAAGTCACAGTAACTGAACATATTTGAGTTGACACCACTTGAGAACCTTAAGTCACAGTAACTGAACATATTTGAACTGCCTTAACTGAGAACTGTAAGTCACAGTAACTGAACATATTTGAGTTGACACCACTTGAGAACCTTAAGTCACAGTAACTGAATATATTTGCATTGCCTTAACTGAGAACTGTAAGTCACAGTAACTGAACATATTTGAGTTGACACCACTTGAGAACCTTAAGTCACAGTAACTGAACATATTTGAACTGCCTTAACTGAGAACTGTAAGTCACAGTAACTGAACATATTTGAGTTGCCACCACTTGAGAACCTTAAGTCACAGTAACTGAATATATTTGAATTGCCTTAACTGAGAACTGTAAGTCACAGTAACTGAACATATTTGAGTTGACACCACTTGAGAACCGTAAGTCACAGTAACTGAATATATTTGAATTGTCTTAACTGAGAACTGTAAGTCACAGTAACTGAACATATTTGAGTTGACACCACTTGAGAACCTTAAGTCACAGTAACTGAATATATTTGAATTGCCTTAACTGAGAACTGTAAGTCACAGTAACTGAACATATTTGAGTTGACTCCACTTGAGAACTGTAAGTCAGAGTAACTGACCATATTTGATTTGACTTAACTGAGAACCTTAAGTCACAGTAACAGACCATATTTGAGTTGCCTTAACTGAGAATTGTAAGTCTTAGCCAACTGAAAACATTTGAGTTTATCAACTTAAAAAAATTGAGGCATGGTATGGCCTCAATTTTTTTAAGTTCTGGAAACTTATTCGGGTTTACAGTGTATATCAAACAAATGTCTGTCCCATTAATCATGGGATATATTGCATGTTGGCTATGCATTCTTTCAAATGTATAATTAATCAATAAAACAGATATGTAACAAATAAGAAATACAAATTCCACAGAACCATTAAATAATTATTATTTTCAATAATTTCACAATAATTGCATAATTGTGTTTGAATATCTGAGTAATCAAAGTAATTATACATTTGTCCAAAATAGCTGGTTCAGATATCGTTAATCCAGCTGCCCTGTGATCAGATGAATCTATATTATTTATTTTTCCGACATCCGCGTAATTTCTTATCGTACAAATATTGTCATATTTATTTTAATTATGATATTATATGCCCACACACACACAGAAAGGGATAATGCCCCTCCCCCCACCCCCTTCCCCAGTCCCCACTATCTGCTGTTCTCTATATGGCTCTGATCAGGGTTAGCTTGTTAGCTTACGCTAACGTAACGTTAATTTCGGTCTTTAACGTGACATGGGCATAAAGGAATGGCGAGGATGCAAAGCATGTTAGATGCATTTGACCCATTGCGGAATAAAACAGCAGGGATTTATTTCGAGTCGCAAAATAGACACACTAGGTAGCCTTGCTCCGTTGGAATTGTCTATGCGCGTTTCAGACGCTTCTGCTGTGCTGTTGAGCGGATACAACTAACCACGGGATTTTCAAAAAAATTCGCAATATGAACCAATCTTTTTACGTTGCATGATCCTATTGGATCATTGATAATAGATCGATATATCGATCTGGATCGATGTATCGTCCCACCCTAGTAGATGGTGTATGACTTCATGAGCCACTTTTATCAATTTCCAACCATATAATTAAGAGCAGAGAGTTCTGCAGTTCCTGGTGGTTGACAGAAACCTAGCCCCTTTCGTGACTGCGGTGTGCAAGCCTTTGGCTGCCTGGTGCGCATGCGTGGTGACACCAATGGCGGAAATACACGGCTCGCTCTGTAAGTACCACTCGCTTTGTAACAATGATTTAAACTGTTTATTAGCAACTCCGAGCTTCCAGACCCCACTGTAAACCTGTGTTAAACCCATATTGTACGCTGGGTATCTTTGAAATTCATATCTGATATATTTTTGACCCACCCCCAGCCCCCCGATCACGCTTGGTAGTTCTTTTTTAAACTGGTCGCGGCACACCTGAGAGTGACTGCGGTCACTACCCAGATAGCAAAAGGTGTTAATTCAATGTTGATTTATGGTCAAAATGCTTGATTTTTGGTTAAGGTCGACGATTGATGGTGGATCACCCATTAACCGATGAACCAATTGACTAATGTTGAAAACATGTCATTGAATCAATATTGTTTTGTGGTTGCATTTTAATGATTGAAATGCCAATATCTAATAAATGTTGAATCAACGTATGCTGTTCAACGTATGCTGTTAGTCGTCATTAAGTTGGACCGATCCGAATGCCCCCCCCAATTTAAACAGATATGGTACGTCCCAGCCACATACTATAGCTTCCTCTATTATATGCAGCGCTCGCTCTCATTGTGAACTGGCAACAGAACAGCAACGTCGACATCCCCCGGATTTGATTCTACTGAGTGCTTTACAGTAAGTTTTGGCTATATGACTTTTATCTTAACTGTGTTCAGTGAAAAATAACGTTATTGTGAGTGTGACCGGTGTACTCTTGATGGCGTTGTGCATGTTCATGCTGCAGTTTGGTAGGTAAATATATATATACGTCAACTAAGATAAATATTCATGAATATTCGTTCGCGTGTACTTAATATAACTCTGGAGAGTGTGCAAGTGGAATCGTACGGTTGTTTAAGACCAGTTATTTATTATTTAATTATTCTAGCGCCAAACAAACAGAAATTGCGTGCTCCAATTGCGTGCGTTGGTACTGAATGACGTTGTGCGACTCAGCCAATCAAAAGCATGCTTATTGGGTGAACAGGAAGTAGTCAAGGAAGCACGCGCTAGCTGGCCTAGTAAACACGTGGATCCGTAAATGCAACGTTGCCTACCAGACAACGGGACCGCGTGTTTCTTTTTGTATTGCTCCTGGCTGTTCAAACAAATGTTACAGTTCTGCTAGCTACATGCAGTATTTAGCGAGCTGGGTTAGCCGGCTAGTTGGCTTTGAATCCCGGCTGCGGCTAGGTAGCCAGCTAGCTAAATGCCCCGCGACGGTGAAGTCACCAAACAAAATGGCGGCGCCCATGTTGATAAAGCGCTTCACATAACAAATCGTTTTTTCTTAGAAACTGCTTATTTTTTTCTGTGGCTTATCTAAATACTAATTTGATGCTATGACTATGTTTATATCGCTATATGCTTCATCTCCCCTTTAAGCTTAGGCACTCTTTCGAAGTTGGTTAAGGTTAGAGTTTGTCTTAGAGCATGGCGATAGAACGCCAGGTAGTTTGCAGGCTGTTTGGCGTGCCACTGGTCCTGCTAATGTTGAATGAATGAATGAAAACTTTATTTAACAGATTGCAGAAGGGGTATAATACAGTATGGCTCAATACACACAATTGTTAAGGGGATGCAGACCAGAGAAAGAAGTTTTTGTCTCGTTTACATCAGGGTCCCCCATTTTCAATTCATAGTGACATTTATGACATACACATGATGACATTTATGGCATAGGGAGGGACATACATGACATACAGATAGTATATAGTTAGACATTTGGTTATATGCATGGTATTTTCTAATGAACAATATAACAATAATATAATAATGAACTCTCTTGATATTGATCAAAATGTAGAATTATGCAAGCGTTTCACCCTGCACATTGCAATGCAGCACATTAATCAGGACCCTCCCCCCTTTTTTCTTTCTTTTTCCAGAATCACGTACCAGTTTCAAGAAGCCGCACGTTGCAGCAATTGAAGCAAAGACCTGTTCTAGCCAAGTAAATACCACAATTTATGTACCATTACATTGACTATATAGTTAGACGTTTGGTTATATGCATGGTATTTTCTAATGAACAATATAACAATAATATAATAATGGACTCTCTTGATATTGATCAAAATGTAGAATTATGCAAGCGTTTCACCCTGCACATTGCAATGCAGCACATTAATCAGGACCCTCCCCCCTTTTTTCTTTCTTTTTCCAGAATCACGTACCAGTTTCAAGAAGCCGCACGTTGCAGCAATTGAAGCAAAGACCTGTTCTAGCCAAGTAAATAGCACAATTTATGTACCATTACATTGACTACAGCACCTCATCACTATGTCATCTTATTCTCGGGCTAAAAGACGTAGAGTCAACAACTTAGTGAGAGAGACAGAGCAGGCTATCCTCACTGATTATAAGTTAATTGTTGCTGCTAATTCAAGGACAAACCATCACTCTTTAGAGAACACAGATCCTGTCACAGCCTCTACTGAGTGCCTGCTAGATTTACCAAAGACAGACTTGCCACTAGATTTAACAACTAGATCAGACTTGCCACTAGATTTATCAACTTCAGACTTGCCACTAAACAGACCACTAACTATCAGTGATCAAAGTGAAAATATTGACTCACCAGGTGAGTCAAATGCACATTTTGAAAGTATAGGTGGGGATGACGAAATTTAACCTGAACATGTCTTTGACAGTGATGAGCATAATGAAGATTTCCTCATGACAAGTTTAAAATATTGGGCAACATCCTATTCAGTCTCTCTGGTTGCACTATCATCTTTGCTGTCCTTTTTGAAGATGTTTCACCCCACCCTTCCTAAAGATGGAAGAACATTGCTAGGAACACAAAAACATGTGCCTACCACTAAGATTGAAGGGGGAGAATACTATCATTTCGGAGGTTTAGTCAAAGGGGTGCTTTCACGGTTGGCATGTTTGATTTTACCGGCAACTCTGACAACTCTTAATTTACAGTTTAATATAGATGGTTTACCTTTATTCAAAAGTTCTAAACTTCAGTTTTGGCCCATACTTGGAAGTATCAAATGTGACTACACAAAGTCCCCATTTGTTGTTGGCATTTTTTGTGGTCTAAGCAAGCCAAAGAGTGTTTTTGAGTACCTAGAGCAGTTTGTCAAAGATCTTCAGAATGTACTGTCTAATGGCATTATTTATAATGACAAGCAATTTAATGTACAGATTTCTTCTTTCATTTGTGATGCCCCGGCTAGAGCTTATATTAAGCAGACCAAGGCATTTAATGGCTATTCTGGTTGTGACAAGTGTTTTCAGGAGGGTGTATGGAGAAATAAAATTACATATCCTGAAACAAAAGTCAGACTTAGGACAGACTCCAGTTTCTCAGACATGGTTGATGAGGCACATCACAATGGGACAAGCCCTTTAACAGGTTTAGTTAAGATGGTTTCTATGTTTCCAACTGATTACATGCATCTCTGTTGTCTCGGAGTTACAAGGAAACTGCTTAATATATGGTTAAAGGGGAAGAATTTGGCAACAAGGGTCCCTTCCAAAACTGTACAAGCCATTTCAGGTAAACTACGTTCCTACATGCATAGACGCCTGCGCAATAGAGCACGCGGAGCGGGTGCTCTACGACTATTGAACATGGGGGGGCAAACGCTGGTTTTGCTCCCCCACTTTTTGATCATATGAAAAATATGATATACACCCCCCCCCCCATATATAAATCTAACCATAACTAAGTAATTTCAATCAAATTAATAATACGCAATGACACTTAATAGCAAGTTTTTAAGTTTCCAAAGATTGTGTGACCCCCCACTTTAATGGTTTGATCCAGTGCCCACGGGCCACGGTTCGTCGGCATGACGTATACGACATGTTGGGGGAGGCGGCTTTTTCGAAAGCCCTTGAAAAATTCAGGCTGGATATTGGATAACATTGTGACTGGATTATTCTTCGGCGTTTACATCAAAATGGAGAAAATCATCATGTAAGTCGAACACTGACTGTATACTAAATGCGCAAACAGATTGAAACTGAATATTTCTCGTATGGTGAGCCTCAGCGCTGCTGCGCTGCACCGAGTGAATCCAGAGATACGGGATGGTGCGCAGGCGCTGTGATCACCCAACGGCGGAAATAATGCCGCTTTGAGCAGTTTATAAAAAAATATTAAAAATATTTATTAGCAACGCCGAGCTTTCAAACCATCCCGTATCTCTGTGCGAACCCCTCGTGCAACTGTGAGCACCTTTGTAATGTCTCTGTGATACTTGTATACCGAACGGTTCGGCCAGAACCAGTCCTTCATGGTAAATCTAGGTTGGTTTCCCATTGAGGAGCAAGTGACTGTGGATTCACTCGGTGCAGCACAGTCACGAAAGGGGACCCTGATGTAAACAAGACAAACGTCTTTCTCTGGTCTGCATCGCCTTAACAATTGTGTGTATTGAGCCGTACTTTATTGTACCCATTCTGCAATCTGTTAAATAAAGTTTTCATTCATTCATTCAGCCGCCGCGCTCACTGGGGCTATTGATAGCGTCAATTAGTTGTTGTTGTTGTTGGTACTGCGCTGCGGATGTGAATGGGGCCGGAGGGGCTTTGGGAGGATGGGAAAGTTATTATTATTATTATTATTATAATAGTAATTGGCTATCATACGTGCCTAGCTAGCGTTAGCTAAAAGAGCCGTCGCAGTGAAGTTATTATTATTATAGCTATCATACTGCAATATAAACTGAGTTTTATAGTGAAAAGAGCAGCTTTATTTTGGTCAAGATTGAAGGCTCTATATTGCAGGAAATTGCACATACAGGTGTTCATTAAATGTTAAAAAATCTGCCGTGGAGGGGGTCGTGCCGGACCCCCTCCAAACCACCCCTTGCAAAAAAAAAAAAAAATAAAATAAAATAAATAAAAATAATACAAAAAAATCTTGCACCCCCACTTTCAACTATAACTAGGCGGCCATGCCTACATGCCTTGTGAATTTAACCGTAAACCAAGGGAACTGTCAGAGTTAGATCGCTGGAAAGCTACTGAGTTGCGATCCTTCATGTTGTATTGGGGTCCTGTTGTTTTGAAGGATTCCCTCCCCAGTGAGCTGTATGACAACTTCATGTTGTTTTCTGTTGGAATGTACTTGTTGCTGTCCCCTAGTATTTCTGAGGAAATGTTGGCCTTTGCGCACAAGTTGATGGTTTCTTTTGTTGACCACTTTGGGACAGTGTATGGAAGAGGTGAAATTGTGTACAATGTACACCAGCTTATTCATTTGGCTGAGGAATACAGGAAGTTTGGCACTCTAGATAATATCTCAGGATTCCCTTTTGAGAACTATCTTGGACAAATTAAGCATCTTCTACGCAAGCCACATCAGCCTCTACAACAGGTAGTGAAAAGGTTGTCTGAAATTCCACATGTTGAATCCCCATGTCCCACAGATGATCCAATTTTGCGTAATATTCACACTGATGGGCCTGTCCCCCCACAGTTTACTTCTTCACAACAGTACAGGAAGGTCTCCACTCATCGGTTTACTTTGTCCACAAAGAAAGGAGACAATTGTATTGAGGTTGGAGATGGATTTGCATTAGTAGAGAATATTCTTAAATCAGAGGAAGAGGTATATATAATTTACAGAAAGTACAGACACAAACAGCCATACTACATGTATCCCTGTGAATCATCATACATTGGTACATACAAGGTCAGTGGCTTGCAAGAAGATATAGGGATAGGTAAACTTGGCTATATCAAGCGCAAATGTCTTCTCTCTCCAGACGGAGATGGTGCCATTGCAATACCACTACTTCATTTAACAGCATAACCATACTGCCCTACAAAGCTAAAGTGCAGTAACTATATTGACACACTGACTCTAACGTTGGATTTCGGGGCATAACTTACCTCATTAATAAATACACAATTAGTACAATATTACATGTACACAGATAACATGTTTGGCTGGCCAATTGAAACGCTTAAAGGAAAACTCCAACATTTTGTGAAATTAGCTTATTTAACATCTTCCCTGGAGTTGGACAAGAAGATACATACCTTTTTCGTCTCTCTGCATGCTTTGGGCTTAGGGAACGCCTGGACCGTTAGCCTAGCTTAACTTAGCTTAACATCTAGCCTAGTTCACTACAGTCAGGAAATATACTCCAAATACAACTCCCAAACGTTCCTGTAAACATGTTGTGACCTGTGTGTTTACCATGTCTCCCAGTCACACAAGTCACACGAGTCTCCCAGTCACATGAGTCTCGTGTGACTGGGAGACTTGTGTGACTTGGAGACTCGTGTGACTTGGAGACTTGTGTGACTTGTGTGACTTGGAGACTTGTGTGACTTGGAGACTTGTGTGACTTGGAGACTTGTGTGACTTGTGTGACTTGTGTGACTTGGAGACTTGTGTGACTTGGAGACTTGTGTGACTCATGTGACTTGGAGACTTGTGTGACTCATGTGACTTGGAGACTTGTGTGACTCGTGTGACTCGTGTGACTTGGACTTGTGTGACTTGTGTGACTTGGAGACTTGGACTTGTGTGACTTGTGTGACTTGTGTGACTTGGAGACTTGTGTGACTTGGAGACTTGTGTGACTCATGTGACTTGGAGACTTGTGTGACTGGGAGACTTGTGTGACTTGGAGACTTGTGTGACTCATGTGACTTGGAGACTTGTGTGACTCGTGTGACTCATGTGACTTGGACTTGTGTGACTTGTGTGACTTGTGTGACTTGGAGACTTGTGTGACTTGGAGACTTGTGTGACTCATGTGACTTGGAGACTTGTGTGACTTGGAGACTTGGACTTGTGTGACTTGTGTGACTTGGAGACTTGTGTGACTTGGAGACTTGTGTGACTCATGTGACATGGAGACTTGTGTGACTCATGTGACTTGGAGACTTGTGTGACTCGTGTGACTCGACTTATTTAACATCTTCCCTGGAGTTGGACAAGAAGATACATACCTTTTTCGTCTCTCTGCATGCTTTGGGCTTAGGGAACGCCTGGACCGTTAGCCTAGCTTAACTTAGCTTAACATCTAGCCTAGTTCACTACAGTCAGGAAATATACTCCAAATACAACTCCCAAACGTTCCTGTAAACATGTTGTGACCTGTGTGTTTACCATGTCTCCCAGTCACACAAGTCACACGAGTCTCCCAGTCACATGAGTCTCGTGTGACTGGGAGACTTGTGTGACTTGGAGACTCGTGTGACTTGTGTGACTTGGAGACTTGTGTGACTTGGAGACTTGTGTGACTTGTGTGACTTGGAGACTTGTGTGACTTGGAGACTTGTGTGACTTGGAGACTTGTGTGACTTGTGTGACTTGGAGACTTGTGTGACTTGGAGACTTGTGTGACTCATGTGACTTGGAGACTTGTGTGACTCATGTGACTTGGAGACTTGTGTGACTCGTGTGACTCGTGTGACTTGGACTTGTGTGACTTGTGTGACTTGGAGACTTGGACTTGTGTGACTTGTGTGACTTGGAGACTTGTGTGACTTGGAGACTTGTGTGACTCATGTGACTTGGAGACTTGTGTGACTGGGAGACTTGTGTGACTTGGAGACTTGTGTGACTCATGTGACTTGGAGACTTGTGTGACTCGTGTGACTCGTGTGACTTGGACTTGTGTGACTTGTGTGACTTGTGTGACTTGGAGACTTGTGTGACTTGGAGACTTGTGTGACTCATGTGACTTGGAGACTTGTGTGACTTGGAGACTTGGACTTGTGTGACTTGTGTGACTTGGAGACTTGTGTGACTTGGAGACTTGTGTGACTCATGTGACATGGAGACTTGTGTGACTCATGTGACTTGGAGACTTGTGTGACTCGTGTGACTCGTGTGACTTGGACTTGTGTGACTTGTGTGACTTGGCGACTTGGACTTGTGTGACTTGTGTGACTTGGAGACTTGTGTGACTCATGTGACTTGGAGACTTGTGTGACTGGGAGACTTGTGTGACTTGGAGACTTGTGTGACTCATGTGACTTGGAGACTTGTGTGACTCGTGTGACTCGTGTGACTTGGACTTGTGTGACTTGTGTGACTTGGAGACTTGTGTGACTTGGAGACTTGTGTGACTCATGTGACTTGGAGACTTGTGTGACTCGTGTGACTTGGAGACTTGGACTTGTGTGACTTGTGTGACTTGGAGACTTGTGTGACTTGGAGACTTGTGTGACTGGGAGACTTGTGTGACTTGGAGACTTGTGTGACTCATGTGACTTGTGTGACTCGTGTGACTTGGAGACTTGGACTTGTGTGACTTGTGTGACTTGGAGACTTGTGTGACTTGGAGACTTGTGTGACTGGGAGACTTGTGTGACTTGTTTGACTGGGAGACGTGGTAAATACACAGGTCACAACATGTTTATGGGAACGTTTGGGAGTTGTATTTTGATTGTATTTGGAGTATATTTCCTGACTGTAGTGAACTAGGTTAGATGTCTGCCCCACTTCCAGTGATGAAGTTAAGCTAGGCTAACGGTCCAAGCGTTCCCTAAGCCCAATGCATGCAGAGAGACGAAAAAGGTATGTATCTTCTTATAACTCCAGGGAAGATGTCAAATAAGCTAATTTCACAAAATGTTGGAGTTTTCCTTTAAATGCTTCAAAAATGCAATGTGTGTAGTGCACTTTGGCTTTGTAGGACGGTATGGGAATGGCTTGTAAGGAGAGATCATTATGAGTACCGTAAATTCTAATTTCAGCCCTTTGAAGATGAATGGTGAGGTGGTGCTGTGGTCAGTTGTACAGTTCCCAAATGGTGGGACAGCAGTAGTTCTAGAGAGCTGGTTTAATGCTAAAGACCAGACTGTGTGGTAACACACACTCGGACACGCGCTGCGTCATATCAGGACAGTGTCGTGTGCGATTTCGTCTCCAGTTCGCTCGCTTGCTGCCTGTCAGGAACCGGTGTTAGTGATTATGACATGTATGTTAGTTTGACTGACAAGTCAGATTTTGTATTTATTTTTAAATATAATGATTTGTTTCTACAGGGATGTCGGGATGCAGCTCGGGGCAATACAACAGTCCCCCTGGTCTCTCACAACATGCACAAAATGGTATGCCATTTTAGAGGGAACTACCACCAGTTTGATCCAATGCAGTCAAACTATAGTGAAATATATAACTATGATTTTGTTTCTACAGCGATGTCAGGATACAGCTCAGGGAACTACAACACCCCATCTGGTGTTTCACAGCGTAGACAGATGGCCGGCGATGACGGGCAGCTTATGAAAGGCAAGTCTATTGGACATGGTGTAATTCCTCGTGTGATTTGCTGCTTATTTTTATTTCTCACTTAATGATTTTAACTCTTCTTCTGAAGACCTTACCATCCTGAAGATGAATTCAATGCTTGCTGAATTACTTGTCGTGGTGAAGGATCTGTCCAGAGATGTGCAGTTCATCAAGACCGAGTTGGCTGAGGGCAACATATCTGGTGGGACCAGGGGACACGGGGTGGCCACCACAACCACTATGCTCCCCTTCCAGCTGCCAATCGCCAGTGAACAAGACTTCAATGAGGCAGAATCATTACTGATGGAGCAATCAGTCCGTCAAAAGATGGTAATTTATTGAACTGCATTCATTTATCAAATGTAGATCATTTCAGTGTGGTCTTGTTCAGGGGAAAAATGTGTTTAGCACTTTCTAGTTCAAAACGTGTTAGAGCTTGTATATCTGCTATTTATGAAACGTTTTGAAATTGTTCAAATATACCGTTTACATATGGACAGGAGGGTTAATGTGGTTAAACCTAATGACTGGCATGGGCTGGAATATCAGTGCATGCATAAAGTGTGTGTATAAACAAGTTGGTTGCTCTGTGTTCATAAAATAAATGTTATGATGTTTCTAACGCAGGGCCTTCATTTTCTTCTCTCTGATTTAGATTTCTCGCCTGGCTTTGGTAGCAGGCACCAATTCAGAGAACCTGATCAGACTGATGTTGAAAACTGCTATGACCAACGCCCTGGCCAGTGGGTTCAACTGGGCTGGAAAGAAAGACAAGCGTTGTTCAGAAAGCAAGAAGCCATTCAAGCACACCACACTACAAGCCTGCATGTTTGGTGAGCTTCCTCCCCTGCAAACTACTTCATAGGTTAAGTTTAGGTAGTGAGGTGGTGATGCTGGTGATGCTGGTGATTCAGAATATAATTATGCTGTTGCAAAAACTTTAAAAAAAAGTGTTATGTTGGAATAAAGTGATGAAAGTGCAACCTATAAGAAATGGACAACATAATTGGTGAGCTTTAGAGGTGCATGGATACACATTGTATTGCCTAGATGGTGTCAGTTTAGGCGATTGCTTCTCTTTCCTGTCCAGTCTAACTGGATGCTGACTGTAGCTTGTTACTGTAGACCTACAGAGTGAGTAATTGAGTGATTAAAAAAAATCGCACTCGTGTGAAGTGAGGGGTGCTCTTATCATCGTACATCATCTCACCTCTCTTCCTCACTTTTTTATTTTTGTGTCTATCAGCTGCTGCTCGACAGTTTGACCCCAAGCTGACCGACCAGGACTACAGCGAAACTGTCAAGAAGTGGCTTCGTTATGCGCCAGACCGGGAGGGAGGCATCTCAAGGAACCGAAGTGACCCAAACTTACGTCAAGCGAACCAGAGTCAAACTTAGGGTACCCCAGCACACACTGTTTCCCTGGTTCATACAGTACAAGGAATTACCCTCATGGACACTGTTCTTCCATGGACGGCATCTACTTGAATGACTTGCTGCTTCAGCCTGTTCTTGGAACCGAAGTGACCCAAACTTAATTGTCAAGCGAACCAGAGTCAAACTTAGGGTACCCCAGCACACACTGTTTCCCTGGTTCATACAGTACAAGGAATTACCCTCATGGACACTGTTCTTCCATGGACGGCATCTACTTGAATGACTTGCTGCTTCAGCCTGTTCTTGCAGTGTTTATTTTTAAATTTTTTATTTTAACCTTTATTTACCCAGGGTAGGTTTGCTGAGTACGGATGCTCTTTTTCAGCTACGCCCTGCTTCACATTCACAGAGTTCCATTCACACCTGGGAGCTGCCCAGTACAACCACAGTCTGACACTGTTGGCCACTGAGCAACTCCACTGGAGCAGTTGGGGGTTTAGTGCCTTGCTCAAGGGCACTTCAGCGGTTGATGTTAAGGGTATGGGAGAGAGTTATATGGGAGAGAGTTATAGAAACATTAGGGGTGTAATGGTACACAAAATCCACGGTGGGGGGGGGGGGAATACAAAAAAAATTGCTTTTCATTTATCTATTTATTTAACTGTATTAAACAATATAAAACGAATTGGCCATAATTGACAGAGCAAACTAATGCTTACTGCTGTAACCTACTACTAATAACACTTAGTAAATCTGAAGATTATTATATAGCAGATGCCTTGGAGGATAAGTCGTGGACAACTGTAGATCATCTGAGCTCCACTGTGTTTAAATTCAAATCCTCTGCCATTGTTATTTAACCCTTGTGTCTGAAAACTAAAGTATTATACTCTTATTAGGGGACTAAATTGAAAAACTCCATAAAAAGATTATGTTGAAATAATTTCCCACTTTCTTTTCCATAAATATTTTATTCAACTTCAGCCCTGATCATAACCATTTTTTATATTATTTTTGTAATGAAATACTCCCACTTTTCTGAAAAGAGTTGTTAAATATGACAAAAAAAACAATATGTGGTGGTTATGATCGGGCTGAAGTTGAATAAACAATTCATGAAGAGTAAAAAAAAAAATACAAGATAATTAAAAGATTATGCCACATATTATGTTGGCTACAAACATAATCACTGCAAAGTTATCATACAAATAAGAATCTGATCAGACACAAGGGTTAAGTTGTTGTTCCCTTTCTAATTTCCTCAAAAACATATAGTCTAGTTAATGTGATCAATATTATTTGACAATTGATGCTTTTTGTTGGACATTTCAGTCAGTGAGCTCATACTTTGAGCTCATAAATTTATAGTTAAAATGATTGAGACAACGCAATCTTGTCTTCGTTGTGCATGAATGCGTGTGCTCACCACACACAATACGTGTGTCACTATTCTGGCAGTGGCTATATATAGTATTGTTAATGAAAGGTCTGTTATAAGGTCTGTTATTTAATGTTTGTGTAAAAGGTTAACTGGTCACTGGAAGTATGATGAGACCCTCTTGAAAGAAAAAAAGAAATTTTCATATTAAAGCCATGTTGTCATTTTTGTTCACACATTTTTGGAAATATGGTCATATAAGAATTTTTAACAACAATAGTGTGTTTAACAGCAGGAAAAAAACATGTAATGTTATGATGTATACATATCAGCAGCAATATTTTAATGTAAAATGTACATTAATCAGTATTGATTCCTTAACTTTACAAGTTCTGTTCCATTAGGGGCTCTGCTTGGCATCACACTGCACTCCCTCGCGTACATGCACGCGCACTGAATAAATTCCACAAATGTACCTTTAATACCAGTATTAGTCTGACCACACCCCTCATCAGCATACCTTCATAAGCAGGTGTGTGGTCACCTGCTCTCCTCCTTCTCGCTTTCACCACAAGGAAGTGCCTCGGTAGTACCCCACTTGACGTGTTGTTAGTTGAAAAGAGTTGTGACGGGTTTACATTGTGCTTAATTTTTTCTTCTCTCACATCTGTTGTACAAGAAAAAGTTGGGTCATAATGTATTCCGCGGAGAGTAGACCCGCTAGACCTACTCTTCACCAGCGGTTCTCCATTCCCGCCTCCGTCGTGCGCTTCGGTGCTGGGCTGTTGCCACTCTCGTGGTTGCCGACCCAGCCCGGGAGACTGCCGGTAAATAGTTTGCCTCACCGAAGAGCCGAGGGTTCGGTGCCGTCGCTCCGGCGATGGCCTGATCTCGACTCTGGTTCCTCTGGTTCTGGGGAATCGCCCGTTGGTGAACGGGGGGTTGTCTTGGAGCCAGAGGATTTGCGACGCAAACTTTTCGCGTCTGCTCGCTCACGTCGCAAGATGGTGGCGTGCAGGCGCGAACGGCCTGGGTTTGGGGAACTGCTGGAGACCAGCGAAGATGCGTCCGGCTCTGGATTTCCAATGGAGACTGAGGACTTCATGGACGAGGCGGACGGGTTTTTGTATGAGGGCCCCGTGGAGGAGAGTATCCCTCCTCAGGAGACCCCGGAGGGGGGGGAAATGGCTCCATGGGGCGCCCTGTTCGAGGATGTCGAGGAACCACCTTGGCCTCATCAGCAGGATGCCCTACTGTCGGCCACATCAGACTGTGGCTCCTTGACCAGTCGCAGCCTGCTGTATGTGAGGGATGCGGGGTCGGTGGAGGAAGGTTCGCAGGGGAAACTGCGGGCCTTGTTTCCCGAGCTCATGGCGGTAGCCGCCGCCGCAAACGGCATGCCGCTGCCGCTGCCATTGCCTGCACCTGTCCCTGATGACCTCATAGGCCATCCCTGGCAGCGTCCCCCAGTGAGAGGGGTGGACGTTGTCTACCCATTTTTCCCATCGATGGGGGCCTATGTTCGTCGGGGTCAGGCGGTGTCCAACATCATGGGACTAACTCCTGCCTACGTACCAGTTACGCGGGTGTCGGGGTTGGTCAAAGGTATGGGGGAGGGCGTGCCTCGGCTTGACAGTCCGATGGCCGCGCTCCTCTGTCCGGATATGGTGTGGGAACCACTATGCAAGCCGGTCCTCCAGGGGAAATCGGCTAGGCGATTGGCTTATTGGGGTGACCAGTCATTCATCGCTGGTACACAATCGCTAGCTGCGGCGTCTAACATCGCCCACCTGGCTAGATTTGTATCGGGGATAATGACGGGCGGCATGGATCTGAACGAGGTGAAATGCGATCAGATCACCCAGGCTGCGGGAGCTGTCATGCACCTTTCCCAGGTGCTGGCCATAGCCATGGGGAAAGTGCGCGCCCTGGCCACCCTGGGCCAGCGTCACCTTTGGCTGGAGCAGGCCCGTGTGCCAGAGAAGAAGAGAGCTCCTCTTCTGACGGCCGCCCTCTCCGACGCTGGCCTATTCGGGAAGGCCCTGCGGTTGATGTCCTCAACATGCAGAGAGATGGCAGAGGAGAGGTCCATTCTCCAACCCCATTTTCCGCCTCCCGTCCTTGCCGGTGGAGTCAGAAGGCTTCCGCAACGTCGAGCTGTCTCCGTCGCCGCTACCACTGCCTCCGCCGCCGCTGCTGGCCCTGCCAAGAGGGCCAGGGTACGACACGACGCTTCTGCCACCGCCGGCCCATCCACGACCGGAGGAGACGGTAGGGAACGTCGTGTCCAGCAGACTGTAACCTACCGTCCCTCCGGGGCTCCTCGGGGTGGCAAGACTCGAGCGGCGCGAGGTGGCAGACGCCGTTAAAAGTGACTTTTTCCCCTCTGTGTCCCCTCTCCTCTACACCCTCCCCGGCCCCTCTATGATTTTGTGCCTTGACACGCTTTAATTAGTTAAATAAAAAAGTTCCCCGATGGAGGGGGACTGTGTTTTGGCCGAACAAACTGTGTGTTTCTTCAAACAATTCATATGGTGGGGTTGTGTATATATGAATCTGCCCTTTTACGCTGTGGGATGAGTCGTGTTGTGTTACGAGGTTAAGCAAGGTCTGCAACGTACACTCGGTAATAGGTTCTATTTAGCTTGATGCTCCACATGCAGGTAGAACTGGTGTTATTCCATTGCTTGAACTAAGTATATGTGTTTCACATTGCTGTGTTGTTTAGTTGCAGTAATACTCGTACACACACATTTCACGGCCTAGCCGTTTACTCTCGATCAGCGTTTTTCCTATGTACGACATAGTCAACGGGTATAGGATTCACGCACAGGCGACTTGTGTTTTGTTGTAAAACCTTTACACATTTTGTGGGTAGCGGACATTGTATTAGCTTCGCTATGCATTGCTTTCTACCGGAGGTTTTTCAAGATGGCTACGGTTGTTTTTCTGTGTGTAGGGATAAAGGGTGTTTTTTCGGGAGGGGGTGTCGAATAAACCCCTCCTTTCCCACTTGATTGGTTTAGGGGATTTTTGATCTCTTCTGCTGAGCCAGTCAGGGCCAAGCCAGTGCTTGGCAGGGGGGGGGGGGGGGAAGGGGTATTCTACCGACTCCTATTACATGACAGGAGCCGGCAGGTTTCCCCGCCCGTTGTAGCGGTGTTGCTATGGCGACGCCTTCCATGAGCTGGTGTCTTAAAGATGTCGAGGTTAGGGCGTAGGGCTCACAGTTCTGCTGCGCCCGATTTATGTGTCAACTTGAGTCGATTGGTCACGTGACTCACAGTTTACATATCTTTTTCATGACTATGGTCTCATGTGGGAAGGTGTTTCTGGGAGGGTCTGGTCTTACACTCTGATTAAAAAGAGTGACTGGATTAAAATCATGTGAAAACAGGTTTTTTACTCCCAGCTGTGCAGTTGGGTCATACGGGTGATGCTTTTTCTTTATTTTTATAAAGAGTTGAATGTGTCTATATGGATTGGAAATGAGGGTCCCTGATGGAAACAAGACTAAACGTCTTTCTCAGGTCTGCCTCCCCTTAACCAATTGTGTGTATTGCCGTACTGGGTTGTACCCTTTCTGCAGTCTGTTGGGTAAACTTTTTCATTCATTCATTCATGGAGTTGATTGCATCTTGCCCCTTTTGTCGTTCCCCTGGGCGTCTTGGGGATTCAATATGGTGGTCTAAACGGCCTATTGTTGATGTAGGTATGTCAAAACGCACACATAGTGCTAGCTCAGGATGTGCTTTTGGGGCATTGGCTGACTGGCGCGCCTTGATTGCTTGGGGTTGAAACAGCGTTATGAAGCAATTGGGATGGGGGTTTTTTCCTCTTCCGACACCCTGTGTGGTTGTCGATGGGTTCCCGTTCATGTCAGGGGATGATGACGGAATGGGTCTGGACATATGGGGAAGGGTCTCACGCCCTAGGGGTGGGCCACCGAGCGCGGTTCGTACCGACACGTCTGGGTGGCGCCTTCTTTTTATGTTGGGATCAACACGCATATCTGCCCCTTCTCCTGGGGTTGGCAGGTCGGCGTGATTAGGGCACGGGACTGGTTCTGGTCGCGCTGGTCCAGATCAGTTGCACCCGTTGTCCGCTGGGGATGCAGATCTGCTGTTCTGGTACCCTGAGGGACTTGGGTTTTTTTCAGGGGGAAAAATGCTAGGTCGGTCCGGGTGTCACAGGGTTGAGCGTTATGGAACCCTTGTTGGGTGCGTTTGTATTCTGCACTGTCGTAATGGCTTACGGCCGTGCCAACCTGTACGCGCCTGATCTCGTCGGATCTCGGCCGCTGTGCTGGTTGGTCTTGGTTGGTACTTGGTTGGGTGACCTCCTGGGAATACCGAGTGCGGGGTGCTGGGGCTGGTCTTCCATTTTTTACGCTCTTCTCTTGCGCTTGGCGCAGAGGGGCCTGTTTGGGTGGTTTTAACCTCCTCGGGGGACCCTGTGCTCCCCGTATCACCGGGCCCGGTCCGGGGTAATGTTCGTTGACCCGTAGGCCCGGGATAGCCCTGTTGGAAACCAGAACGCGGGCTGCGGCGGTGCCGCAGGTGTGTTTTTGGGGTTTCTTTCCTGAGGGGTTATGGGACCAACCATTGCATGGGGTAATGCCTAGGTGGTTGGTTCTCTGGTGTGTTGCTGCAGTGTCAACTCCCGGTTCTCCGGTTGAGGGTGCCCCTGCACGTTCATGACGTCTGCCGATCGTATGCGCCTTCTCTGTGGAGGCTTGGTTATGCGACAACGCCAGCATACGCCCCTTCCGCCGGGGCGGCTGTGTTCAGCTGTCCTTCTGGCGCCTGCCTCGTCCGCAGTCTCCAGGCTTGGGTTGACAGCCTGTTGCCTGGTCTTTTTTCCCGGTGCACTGCCTGCTTCCGTTGGTTAACTCTTGTGTGTTACGACCATGCTGTCTGCCTGTTGCAGGGCCTGTGTTCCAGGCGGTGTACTGTTGGGGAGGACAGGGCCCGCTCGGCTGAGGGGCCTTTGTCCGAATACGCTGGCGATGTGGGGGGCGGGGTCACTAGGTGCCCACCTGGTGGGGTCTTGATGCTGGCATCATGGACTTCTCCGGGCCCCCATTCCAGGGAGTCCAGTCTTTTTGGTGGGTCTGGGTCTTCCTTCGCGCTCCGCTGCTACGGCCTTGTCACGGGGTTGGGTTTGCCCTTGATCCCGTGATTCTGGGGGCAGTAACGAGGTTGTTTCCTACGTTCGTTCCCGGGTGGCATGCGGGTTGTGCGTGGGTGTAGTCGTGGGGTCAAGCCACGGTCTGCTCACCCTGTGCGTTGAGTTGCTTGAGTGCCTCTTCGCGCGGTCGGGTCCGTCGCCCTCTCGGTAGACCTCTAATAGGGAGGGTGCCCTCCATTAGGGGGGGTCGGGGGGGCTCGGCCCTCCCTGTTCTGTTGGTTGTGGGGGGCCTTCAGCGGGGTGTATTTGTCAGCCAGCGGCTCCGCTTGGCCTCCCTTTGTGCAGTGTGATGCCAAGCAGAGCCCCTAATGGAACAGAACGTTAGGTTATAGCTATAACCAAGTTCTGTTAATTATGGGTGACTCTTGGCATCAGACGGCCGCTGCAGCCCTTGACCTCACCTTGTGGTGAAAGCTTGGGAAGGAGGAGAGCAGGTGACCACACACCTGCTTATGAAGGTAAGCTGAATGAATGAATGAATGAAAACTTTATTTAACAGATTGCAGAATGGGTACAATACAGTACGGCTCAATACATACAATTGTTAAGGGGATGCAGACCTGAGAAAGACGTTTGTCTTGTTTCCATCAGGGTCCCCCATTTTCAATTCATATAGACATTTATGACATACACAACATACATGACATTTATGGCATAGGGACATATAGGTATTTAGTACTGATACATTTGTGACATAGGCGGTATTCAAATATACAGTACTGTTACCCCTAGATCCTGACAGAGTATATACATATGATGGGGAGGGGACTGTACATTAGGAGGGGGTGGGTGGGTGGGAGGGAAATATACATACGGCGGGGAGGGAATATATACATGCGGTGGGGAGGAGACTGTCTATTAGGAGGTGGTGGGGGTTTTGGGCATTTACGGTGGCCAGTTTCGAATTGCAGCCTCCCGTAGGTGCTCTTTAAGGGCGGTTTTGAATGTGGGCAGGGATTCACATTCCTTTACAGCTTTACAGCTGATGAGGGGTGTGGTCAGACTAATACTGGTATTAAAGGTACATTTGTGGAATTTATTCATTGCGCATGCACGTACGCGAGGGAGTGCAGTGTGATGCCAAGCGTCACCCCTAATTAACAGAACTTGGTTATAGCTATAACCTAACGTTACAAGTAGATGTACAAGTTACAAATGTACAAGTAGATTACCATTTAGATCAGACCTGGGCATTGTACGGCCCGCGGGCCGGATCCGGCCCGCGGGATGATTCTGACCGGCCCGCGAAAGATTACATGATAATAAATAAAAAAAAAAAAAAAAAAAAAAAAAAAATCTTTTTAATTTTTTTTTTTTTTTTACTTTTTTTTTCATGTCAACGTTTACACGCACAGTATACGCTTAGGATACAGGCTCAGAAGATGTTGGTTCTCTTTGGATCCACCTACATATGTGAACAGACATTCTCAGTCATGACGTTTACCAAGTCCAGGTACAGATCCTCTCTCACTGATGAACATCTGGCAGCTGTGCTTCGCATCTCCACCTCAGACATGCAACCTGACTTTGATGGACTTGTTAAAGCTCAACAGAGACTGGATTTCTCACACTGAATGAAAAAAAAAGAACTGAAGAACACTAAAATGTGGAAATATAACAAGTGAAATGGGACACTTGATATTTTTTTTCTTTTTTTTGCACAGTTCTGAAAACATTAAATGTTTAATATAGGCATGTAAAGTAAAAAAGGCTACAAAACTGGGACACTTTTCTTTACACAGTTCAGTGACATGTCTTGTTTATTTTTGCTATAAGATGATGTGATGTCTTTAGAAAGCTAAGAAAATCCTTGTTTCAATAGTATATGAAACTCAAAATGCCCTTTGTTATTAATGTTTCACATTTTGTTCATCATTTTGGAAATAAATTCTATTTGAATAAATTATATTTTTGAAAGCTAACCTCACCTTTTAATTGCCAAATAGTAATAACATACACTCTTACCAGGGGTCAAAACAATGCCATTTACTGCTTTTTATATAGAAATCAAATTTATATTATGCATAATTGAGTTTGGAATTTTGGCCCGGCCCCCCAACATATTTTCAGTTGCTCATTCGGCCCCCCCGGGAAAAATAATTGCCCACCCCTGATTTAGATTATGGTTGAATAAACATTGATGTCTAACATTGATTCAATATAAAATCAACTAAAATGTGAATGTAGATTACCATTTAGATGATGGTTGAATCAACATTGATATAGTATCAGTTATGGTTGACACCTAACGTTAATTCAACATGTAAGTCATAGACAACGATTTGTATAATTTCGATGTCAGGCTTCAACATAGATTCAATATTTCTGCCTAACCCTATTTCAACGTTGATTCACTCATTTTTTGCTATCTGGGTAGAGCCCCAGGCTTGCACACCGCAGTCACGAAAGGGGCTAACAGAAACCTTGCCTGGAGCAGACTTCCAAGCCATTGCAGTCTCATTCATTCATGATTCATGAAAATACACTTATGCACAAATTTAATCCAAACACCAATGTCATCTAAAATTGGGATTGTTAGATTTGGTTGACCTTTAATTAATGTTACTTATCACGTCTTCCTTCAGGATAGGACTGTGTGTTGTGTTGTTGGATGTTGAAGTAAAGTCACTCGAATGAAATCTCTCCTTGCTATAAAATACGACAGACTGTGTAGTCTTTTCTTAACATAGGCTTATTGGCATAAACAGCTAAATGGTTACAATTAGGTTGCTCTCAAGTCCTATCTGTGTGAGCTGAAGCCAAGATCCTTTCTCTTCCTGGCATAATATGACCATTTGTTATCAGCCTCTCCTTCGGTTATCTCCCTTTCTGGCGCCTAAAGTTCAACACAACCTCTGGCTTCCTAGATTTGTTCCATCTGCAAGAGACATTTAGACGTTTAGACCTATATAATTGTCTTAACGGTTTCATCTTCTAAGAAAAGGCTGCCCAAATCCTTCAGTATTCATTTAAAACCATCAGTGTGAACCATTAATAATGTTTTATCCATATGTATGTATCACAATCTTTTAAATGAATGTAAGATAGATTATTACTTTTATTATTATTTTACCAAACCAAGTAATAGAATATATTTATACAGTATAACAAAAAAGAACGACAACCTTTTCTCGAGTCATGGGTGATTCATGTGAACATTTAAAGGGCTGTATCTCTGGCATTTTCTAACAGAAAATGGGCTGTGGGAACATACAGTAGACACACTCCCGGTTTTAACAAAGAATGCATAATTATGGCCCACAAAGATACGCTGCAAGTTTGGTTCAAATTGGTGCAAGAACAAAAAAGCCTTGGGAAAAATACAAAAGATATATATATATATATCGAAATGGCAGGAAAACCAATATGGCGGACTATAGCTCCTTGGGGCAAAATTGGTCATCATGAGTAAATACCTAAGTGTAGCAAGTTTCACATCTCTCCTGTATGCTTTCTGAGATACAACCGTACGATGCATTGCAGTACAGAAACTGAATAAAACCACCAATTACAATAAGGTTTGGTTGCTTCAGGGCTTGCACCATAATGACCATTTCAACAATAATGGTTTGTTTTCAGCTTCCCCACAATTTCACTGTATCTCCAGGTAATATCATTGCTAAAAAGTATTTTTTAATAATAATAATAATAATATTAATGTTTCATTAATATTATAATGTTTCTCCATTGGAAGTTATGTATTTTCTATTCCAAATCAAGGTTACTATTCTTACCAAATAAATGTACGGAATGCAGATGTGGTATCAGACGTTGATTGGCAGATAGCACCTGCTCTACCATTCAAATGATGCAATGACAATTTGAGTGTGTATTCAAGCAAATGGTAAATGCATTTATATAACGATTTCATCCAAAGCGCTTTACAAATTATGCCTCACATTCACCCATTCGCTCACACACCAATGGCGGCAGGCACGTGCACACATAGAGGCCAAGGGGTGCGTGAGCACCTGCCTATTTGAGCCTCATCAAAAAAGTGCCCTTTTTTATTTTTATTTTATTTTTATTATTTTTTACCGTTACGCATATAGACTGCCCTTCCAACTGAAAATGTTGGGATAGAATAAAAATATTAGGTATTGCACGGCCTCCTCACCGTGCCTCTCCGCGGACCTATAATATGCATAGCGTGGGTGGTGATGATGATGATGATGATGATAGAAACCGCTGTGGCGCATACAGTTGAATGCTGGTATTACACTCATTGAGGGACACGAAGAAGTCAAATCCGATGGGATTTGGGAATCTCAAATACAAATCGGGATTGGAATAAAAAATGCATTTATATTAAACAATACAGAATATACAGCACTTCTTGGGGTCTGTAGGGTAAGCACTTATTCCCTCCCCCCTGAACATTTATGGAGATGTATGGGCCTTTTAAGTCAGTGATAAAAGTGTCTTTCAAGGATAAGTGAGCTCCTGCACTGCTTATTATAGTTCAATATTCAATATTTGATCACCAAAACCCCCCAAAAAGCATAAAAAGGGGGACCCCCGCCCGAAAAGGGCCCTTAAAAATCGTGCTTGCGTGCTACGCGCGCTCGGTTAATATATACACACAAGTGTAGTGCCCACCTGCCCCTCTAAAGTCCTGTGCACGTCCCTGAATGGCGGAAACAACCGTGCAAGGTGCCAACCTGCTCATCGGGAGCAGATAGGGTTAAGTGTCTTGGTCAAGGACACTTCGACACGCTCCCGGGAGAAGATGGAATCAAACCAGGAACCTTCTGATTACCAGACGACCACTACCTCCTGAGCCACTGTCACCGCCAAGCATTATCTAACTTCAGTTCCCAGCTGTATACGCTATGCTTTGCTTGCTTCATATCACAGCTGGGCAAATGAACATAGACTGAAACAAACTTGTGATCTCCCGGGTGATGGTATGACATGTAATTTTACTTTATTTGCTTTCTCTCAAGCATTTTATATTACCTAAATATAAAATCCAGGCCACCTATTTGTCAAACACTTTCGCCAAAGTAGTTGAAATGGTCCAAATTCTCAAAATGTCAATGGAGAGTCTGTCTGTTTACTGGGCGCTGCCATGATGAACGGAATGCAACTTGGAGTGAAAATAACATATTTTACGTTCTAATCAAGATGTCAGCCGCCAGTAAACAGACCAGACTTTCCATTAATGTTTTGTGGCATACGCTCTGAACGGCCACACCCCAAACAGGCACTGCACTAATAAGCTAAAAACAGAAACATTTTACCAATGCAACTGGGGTATTTGGTAAATGGTAAATGGTGCATTTATATAGCGCTTTTATCCAAAGCGCTTTACAATTTAGTTCCTCACATTCATTCATTCACTCACACATTCACACACCGATGGCAGAGACAACCATGCAAGGTGCCAACCTGCTCATCGGGAGCAATTAGGGATTAAGTGTCTTGCTCAAGGACACATGGACACGCTGCACGGGAGGAGTGGGAATCGAACCTTCCGACTACCAGACGACCGCGCTACCTCCTGAGCCACTGTCGCCCCTATGGCCATGGAAAATGTGGGATAATATGTTGAGATGAGTCCAGTTATACAAAATTAATGTTCCATAATGTAGGCAAACTCAAATCCACTTTGCAGTGTGGAGATATTTGACTGCACATCTGTCCATTAATTTAATCCTGTCAAGCGACATTTAAGCAGAGGAAATGTATTTTGTCCTCAGCCCTGTGCTCAACAGAGAGGGTCCCATCGCTCAGAGCCGTGTGCAGACCAACGCGGTTCAAGTTTCAAGTTTCTTTAATAGTTGTCATACAGTACAGAATACTTTTATACAAAATGCTTCTTACTGTTACGCTCCAGAGACTGTGCAAGACAAGATAAGTATGACATAAAATAACATAGTATAGCATGTAAATTAGAAGTAAAAAAATGAGGTCACAGTGTTCAGTATAGACATATGTACAATGTTCGATGCAGAATAGACGTAACTGAGTTACCATATAATATACAATACTATGCAGTGTACTAATATACAATACTATATAGTGCAAGGCAGAAATGGGATGAGGTGCAATTTAGGATACAATTTACAGTAGGTGTACGAGTTGTAGTGCAAATCCTTTATCAATAAATATAAAGTGTGTTTGTGTGATCTAAAGTGTGGAGAGTGGGTGCTGCAGTGTGTTGTTTGTTTAAGTGAGTGTGTGCGTGTGGGTGTGTGTGCTGTGTGCATTTGATGGTTGTTGCATAGTGTTTATTGTTCGTTTAGCAGCCTGATGGCCTGGGGATAGAAGCTTCTTCTGAGTCTTTCTGTGCTCGCCTTAAGACTCCGGTATCGCTTGCCTGACCGCAGCAGTTCAAAGAGGCAGTTGTTCGGGTGGCTCGAGTCCTTAATAATTCTCTTAGCCTTCCCCCTGCACCGCTTGTTGTAAATGTTCTGGAGGGTGGGAAGCCCCCCTCCAATTGTGCGTTCGGCTGAACGTGTCACTCTTTGTAGTCTGCTACGGTCTTGTGCAGTGCTATTCCCAAACCAGGAGGTGATGTTGCCAGTCAGGATGCTCTCTATTGTACATGAGTAGAAGTTCCTAAGGATCTTCTGACTGACTTGGAACTTCCTTAGGCGCCTGAGGAAGTAGAGGCGTTGTCGTGCCTTCTTCACAACACTGTCAATGTGTGTGGTCCATGTCAAATCCTCGGATATGTGGGCTCCGAGGTACTTGAAACTGTTGACTCTCTCAACCGGTGCCCCGTCGATGCTGAGGGGGCTGTAGTCCTTGACCCCCGACCTCCTGAAGTCCACAATCATCTCTTTTGTTTTGCTGACGCTCAGGGAGAGGCAGTTCTCCTGACACCACTGTGACAGATTCTCTACCTCTTCCAGGTAGGCCCTCTCGTCGTTGGCAGAGATCAGGCCCTCCACTACTGTGTCATCAGCAAATTTGATGATTGTGTTGTTGTTCCGCTGTGCTACGCAGTCATGTGTGTACAGGGAGTAGAGGAGGGGGCTCAGAACACAGCCCTGGGGGGCCCCTATGTTGAGCGTGATGGATGAGGAGGTGCAGTTGCCTGCTCTTACCACCTGGGGTCTGCCCGTCAGGAAGTCCAATACCCACTGGCAGAGGTCATAGTTCAAGCCCAGGTCCCTGAGCTTGGCTATGAGTTTGGAGGGGACTATGGTATTGAATGCTGAGCTGTAGTCGATGAACAGCATTCTCACATAGTTCCCCTGCCTCTTGTCCAGGTGTGATGCTGCTGTGTGCAGCACATGGGCTATGGCGTCCTCCGTGGACCTGTTGGGGCGATATGCAAATTGCAGGGGTCCAGGTTGATGGGGAGGGAGGAACAGATGTAGCCTTTCACTAGCTTCTCAAAGCACTTCATGGCTATGGAGGTGAGGGCTACAGGGCGGTAGTCGTTGAGGCAAGCGGGCGTAGATTTTTTGGGTACAGGGATGATGGTGGACTTCTTCAGACAGGTGGGGATGACAGCCTGTTCCAAGGACAGGTTGAAGATGTCAGTGAATACCGGGGCCAGTTGGTCGGCAAAGACTTTTAGGACGCGGCCGGGGATGCCGTCCTGTCCTGCTGCCTTCCTGATATTCACTTTTTTAAGTGAGCAATGCGCTACATGGAAGTTCAAATTAATCGAACTTCATATCTCCCCCCCCAACGCGGGAATACTTTTGGCAGCCCACTTGTCCTTCCGCATTGCTCTGATTGGCCGATGTCCTTCCGCATTGCTCTGATTGGCCGAGCGCGCGCATGCGCATGAGCCGCGACCGGATTTAGGATTGTAGAAGATCCGGGTCTTAGCCCAGATAGGATTTTTTTTATTCCGAAACACCACAATTTTTTACTTATAGGGGCCTACCACCACCTTGAAAGTGTTAATATGCGTCTTTGTTTACGGTTTGATTATCACTGATACAAAGTAAAATAGTGCAGTGCAATAAAATAGTTAGTAAAATATAATAAAATAATGCAATAGTGCATTGCAATAAAATAGTTATCATCGTATTTTTTCGGGAGGCCGGTAAGGTGTGCATTACAGTAGTCGAGTTGGCTTGAGATAAAGGCATGGATCTGGTTTTCAGCGTCCTTTTGATTTATAAATGGCCGTACTTTAGCTATGTTTCTAAGGTGGAAGAATTACGTTTTTGTCAACTTGTTGATTGTGATTTAAAGCTTAGGTCTGAGTCTACCATAACACCAAGACTTAACTCACTCAAATACAGTTAGCAGCTGGATAGACCACAGATGGAAATTAGCTTCTGCTAAATCTGGTGCAAACATATTTTCATGTAACAATGATGAATTGTCTTTAAAAAAAAAAAAAAAAAAAAGATTATCTTGTAGTGGCTACTGGGACATAATTCACGGCATCCTAGCCTTAGGTGGTGTTTACTACATCTCCTTAGTGGGGGATGACGTAGTTAAAGTGAGACGAATGAAAGATGAATGGCAGTGTTGTTGTGCGACAGTAGAGTGCGTATTAAAATAGTATTTTTGCATCGGAACACGACTCCGTTTTCACTATTATTACCTGCATTCCTACATTGGTGACCCTAACGTTTCTCTTGGACGTATTTCGGAGATTACATTGAACATGCCTGATGAACAACAGAACACGGATCGCAGCACTTTGAACGCCGTTTCACTCAAGCTGCCGGAGTTTTGGGAGCGGAGCGCCAACGCTTGGTTTGCACAGGCTGAAGCCCAATTCGCTCTCAGGGACATTACCGCGGACGCCACAAAGTACTACTATGTGGTAGCAGCCCTGACGAACTCAACTGCGGCGAGAGTGGTGAGTTTGCTGGAAAACCCACCTACACACGACAAATATGTGGCTATAAAAACACACCTGAAGGAGGCTTTCGGTCTGTCTGAATCTGACCGTGCTCGCCAGCTTCTCTCTCTACCTGGATTGGGTGACTCAAAGCCCTCTGAATTGATGGATCACATGTTAGCTCTGCTGGGGGACCATGGGCCATGTTTTCTATTTAAAGAGCTTTTCTTGCAACAGCTACCAGACTATGTGCGTTTACCTATGGCTAATTCCATCAAAACTGACTTTCGCCAGCTAGCTAGGGAAGCAGATGTATTTTTCTCAGCTGGGAAGAGGTGTGTGGCAGCATCAGCCTACACCGTTCATGAGCAGGGGTTCCAGCCACTCTCTATCTCTGCCGCGGCTATGCCCCGCCGGGTGAGGCCGTCGGGGTTGTGTTTTTACCACGCAAAGTTTGGGAACAAAGCTAAAAAGTGTTTGCCACCTTGTAACTACGGGGGGTCGGGAAACGCACTGGCTGCCACTCATTAGCAGCCGTGAGTGTTGGCCATCCTGTAGGCTTGCTGTACGTCACCGACTCACTCTCCGGCCGCCGTTTTTTATGTGACACGGGTGCCCAGGTGAGCGTGTTGCCGGCGTCCACTCAGGATTTTCACTCAGCGAGACGGGGCCCTGCCCTTGAAGCTGCCAATGGCAGTGCGATCCCTACATTTGGCAAACGCACCGTGGCATTGTGTTTTGCTGACCAGCGTTTCAGCTGGGATTTTGTGTTGGCCAAGGTGTCTACTCCCCTCCTAGGCGCTGACTTTCTCTGCGCCAACAGTCTCTTGGTAGACGTGGGGAATCGCCGGCTCGTCAATGCTGAGACTTTTGGCTCCTTAGCATGTGAGCGCAGTGACACGGCCACAATGACACTGTCCAGCGCCGTCGCGCCCACTGATGATTTCTCCCGCCTCCTGTTGGAGTTCTCGGACATCACAACACCCACCTTCTCGTCCGCGGCCACTAAGCATGGAGTCGTGCATTACATCTCCACGGAGGGCCCGCCAGTACATGCTAGGGCTCGTCGTCTCGACCCACACAAGCTCACCATCGCTAGGAATGAGTTTGCCTCCATGGAGGCACTGGGCATCGTTCGTCGGTCCGACAGTCCTTGGGCCTCGCCGCTCCATCTCGTTCCAAAGGCCAACGGCGGCTGGCGTCCGTGTGGCGACTACCGGCGCCTTAATGACGCCACTACACCTGATCGTTACCCGGTTCCACACATACAAGATTTTTCAGCCCACCTGGCTGGAGCGTCTGTTTTTTCAAAGGTGGATCTGGTGAGAGGATACCACCAGGTGCCGGTTAGCCCTCAGGACATCCCCAAGACGGCAGTTATAACCCCATTTGGGCTCTTTGAATTTTTGAGGATGCCTTTTGGCCTCAAAAATGCGGCTCAGACCTTTCAGAGGTTAATGGACGCCATGCTGCGCAACCTGTCTTTCGTGTTCGTCTACCTAGACGATATCCTGGTAGCCAGTACGTCCAAGGCGGAACACCTAACACACCTCCGACTCCTCTTCAGTCGCCTCAGAGAGCATGGATTAATCATCAACCCAGCAAAGTGTCAGTTTGGTCTGCCTGCCATGGACTTCCTTGGCCACCACATCACTGCTACTGGAGCGGTCCCTTTACCAGTAAAGGTGGAAGCGGTGCTGCGGCTCCCACGCCCTACCACGGTTAGGGCCTTGCAGGAGTTCCTGGGGATGGTGAATTTCTATCATCGGTTCATCCCTCAGGCTGCCCACCTAATGCACCCCCTGTATGGGGCTCTCAAGGGCAAGACTCCCAAGCATGCCATCGCCTGGTCCGACGACATGTCAAAGGCGTTCTCGGATACCAAGGAGGCCCTTGCGAGTGCAACCATGCTGACGCACCCCGTGCCTGAGGCTCCCGTGGCATTGACAACTGATGCCTCGGATTATGCCGTTGGAGGCGTATATGAACAGTTGGTCGAGGGCATTTGGCAACCCCTGGCGTTCTTCAGCCGACAACTCCGTTCCAGCGAACAGAAGTACAGCACCTTTGACCGTGAGCTCCTCGCCCTGTACTTGGCGGTCAGACATTTCCGTTTCCTGCTGGAGGCTCGCCCTTTCACTGTTTTTGTAGACCACAAACCATAAATTTTTGCTATGGCGAAGGTGTCTGAACCGTGGTCTGCCAGGCAACAGCGCCATCTGGCTTTCATCTCTGAGTTCACCACTGACATCCAGCATGTGGCGGGGAAGGACAACCCCGTGGCTGACTGCCTCTCGCGGGCCGCCATTGGTGCTGTCCACCTGGGAATTGATTACGCCCGTATGGCTGCGGATCAGGTTTCAGACCCAGACATCCAGGCATGCAGGACGGCGGTTACTGGTCTCCAGTTGGCGGACGTCCCCTTCGTTGATGATGGCACGACTCTGCTATGTGATATATCTATGGCGCAGCCAAGGCCAGTTGTTCCACGGGCATGGAGACGACAAGTTTTCGACGCTATCCATGGCCTCTCGCACCCGGGAAGGAAACCATCACAGCGCCTAATGGCAGCAAAATTCGTCTGGCCCAGGATGAAGGTTGACATTGGAGGTTGGGTCAAGACCTGCATGGCATGCCAACGCGCGAAGGTCCATCGACATGTTAAAGCCCCGTTGGAGCGGTTTGATGTGCCTGAGAGCCGTTTTGACCACATCAACGTGGATCTGGTGGGACCCCTTCCTCCCTCCAGGGGGTACACTCACCTTCTGACGATGGTGGACAGGACCACCCGTTGGCCGGAGGCTGTCCCACTCACTGCGACTACTACAGCTGACGTGGCTCGCGCGTTCATCGGTACCTGGGTCGCCCGGTTCGGTGTTCCCTCTGATCTGTCCTCTGACCGAGGGGCCCAATTCACTTCCGAGTTATGGACTTCCATTACCCAGCAGTTGGGTGTCTCCCTCCACCGCACTACGGCTTACCATCCACAGGCCAATGGCCTGTGTGAACGTTTTCACCGGTCGATGAAAGCTGCTCTCAAGGCCGATCTCCGAGGCGACACCTGGGTCGACAGACTTCCTTGGGTGATGCTGGGGCTGGGGCTGGGGATGAAGGAGGACCTTCTTTCATCTTCAGCTGAGCTGGTATACGGCCAACCCCTCCGTGTCCCAGGGGATTTTCTTCCCTGTGTTACGGCCTCCTGGTCAGCACTGGAACAGCGGGATGCTCTGCTGGACAAGGCCAAGGCTTTCTTGCCCATCCCCACCTCGTGCCACGGCGTTCCAAGGGTGCGTGTCCCGCCTGATCTGCAAGCAGCGGGGTACGTGTTTATCCGCTGCGACGCCCATCGAGGCCCCCTACAGCCACCCTACGATGGTCCTTACCGGGTTGTGAAGGCAGGCGATAAGACCTTCGTCGTTGACATGGGGGGGAGGGAAGAACGGATCTCGGTGGATCGCCTGAAACCTGCTCACCTGGATTTGGACCGCCCCATTGAGTTGGCCCAACCGCCCCGCCGCGGTCGGCCCCCTGGTAGGGCAGTCCCGACGCCTACTCTAGCTACGGCGGACCCCCGGACCTGCCGTCCGAGGCCTGTTCAGGGCCAGCCTACTGCTTTACCACTGCCTCGGTTTCCTGTGCCTGCCCAGGGGTACCGGAGTCGTTTTGGGCGGGTCGTCAGAGCCCCTGGACGTTTTTTGGGGCCAGTTCTTGTGAATTCTGGGGGGACGTGTGTAGTGGCTACTGGGACATAATTCACGGCATCCTAGCCTTAGGTGGTGTTTACTACATCTCCCGTGATCCTTAGCGGGGGATGACGTAGTTAAAGTGAGACGAATGAAAGATGAATGGCAGTGTTGTTGTGCGACAGTAGAGTGCGTATTAAAATAGTATTTTTGCATCGGAACACGACTCCGTTTTCACTATTATTACCTGCATTCCTACAATCTATCATTTTTTTTTTTTTTTTATAGATTCAGGGCTTTTCAAAAAACATTCAGGGCTTGAGCCCAAGTAGCCACCCCCTAGCCCCGCCCCTGGCCGTGACGCGCTCCTCAGCCGAGATACATCCAGCTCAGCCAGGCAGGAATAAGCTCTGCTTAACCCAATTTATACAAATGGAAGTATTGATTATGCCGTAACGAATCATTAAAGAAATATACCGTTAACTGGAATATGTTGTTTCTTTACACATATGTTGGATTATGTAATTGGTTTGTCATGACAAACCAATAAAAAATCGCATCGCCGGCTTCGCGGCTGCGGCGCGGGTCCAAGACCCTCCGTGCTCCAATCGCCAGCGGGGAGAATATGCTGCCGTGAGCGGCATCGCTGAGCTCTGGTGTCCGCTGGACGAAGCCAGAGACGGTCTTATTATGGGGCTTATGCCGGGAAGGCATAACACAACAGTGAACACATAGTGCAATGCATCTGTCAGTCGTACTTAACTATGTGTTCACTGTTGTGTTACGCCTTCTCGGCATAAGCCCCATAATAAGACCGTCTCTGGCTTCGTCCAGCGGACACCAGAGCTCAGCGATGCCGCTCACGGCAGCATATTCTCCCCGCTGATCGGAGCACGGAGGGTCGTGGACCCGCGCCGCAGCCGCGAAGCCGGCGATGCGATTTTTTATTGGTTTGTCATGACAAACCAATTACATAATCCAACATATGTGTAAAGAAACAACATATTCCAGTTAACGGAATATTTTTTTAATTATTCGTTACGGCGTAATCAATACTTCCATTTGTATAAATTGGGTTAAGCAGAGCGCAGTATTCCTGCCTGGCTGAGCTGGATGCATCTCGGCTGAGGAGCGCGTCGCGGCGCATGCGCGCGCTCGGCCAATCAGAGCAATGCGGAAGGACAAGTGGGCTGCCGAAAGTATTCACGCTCCCCCCCCCAACCGTTGAACTTTCAAACGCGCAGTCAGTGGCTTTACAGTAGGTTGTAATCACTGATAATTTGCTAAATGGAGACAAATTTGCCTGCTTGATGAATCCACGATAGTCAATATTAAAATGAGTGGTGCCGGTTTTTAGATGCCAAGCACCCCTATGATCGGCAATGTCACTAATCCACTTATGGAACACCAGATCTAGAGCCTTAAAGTTAATTTGTGCAGCAATGGGGAGCAGCAAGAAAGAGTTACGTGGCCCAACTTTGGTAGGTTGAAGATCAAGCGGGCTACTGCGTTGTGCCCAATTTAGAGGGGCTTGGTTAGCGCAAGCCGGTAGACCAGCCAATCAGAGCACTGCGATAGTCAAGGTGTGACATAGTTGGGTGTCTTCTTTCATCAGGATGGGGCAGATCCTTCTCACGTTGCTCAGGAAGAACCTGCAGGTTCTGATTGTTGAGGCAATGTGAGCAGAGAAGTGCAACTGGTCATCAAGGACCAGACCTACTGTATGTTCTTGGCGATTGGGGACAGAAACATGGCTATGTTCTACATAGTGATTGAAAGGTTGGTCAATGGGGAGGTGAAGTAGCTCCATTTAGCTTAGGTTCAGTTTGAGATGGTTGGTCATCAGCCAGGTGGAAATGTCAGACGGGCAGGCCGAGAACTCTTCAGAGACTTGGGTATCTGAGGGAGGAAAAGAGAAAAAGAGCTGAGTGTCATCAGCATAGCAATAGTATGAGAAGGCATGAGATTCGATGGTGTCACCCTTGAAACCCTTGAGTTTTAATGTAGAAAAAGAAGTGTAGACCGAGCCCTGGGGAGCACCAGTCTGTATGGGCCGCAGGTCCACAGTGTCCCTCCTTGATACTTGGTAGGAGCAGTCATCAAGGTTGGATGTTAGCCATGCCAGTGCAGAACCTGCTACTCCCATTCCAGTGAGGGATGCGAGGAGGATCTGGTGGTTGGTTAACTGTGTCAAAGGCTGCTGCGGACAGGTCCAGGACAATCAGGAAAGAGAGCCTTTGTGACTGCTATGAGGGCCGTCTCTGTAGTGTGACTGGTTTTGAAGCCTGTTACGGACGGTGTCCTTATGTGTATATATATATGGGGGTTATGTATGTTATCTGTTGTGTGTGTGTGTATATACATACGCATGTTTTGGTTGTTCTGTTTTTGTCTCCCTCCTGTGTAACATATCCCATTCTCAGGTGTCTCCCAGTTGCAGCACCAGCAGCCAGCTGGTCAATCAGCAACTCACCCCAGTGCAACGGCAGCTGAAGCTGATCTGCAATTAAGCTCCACTCTCCCTTTATATATCCCATTTTGTGCAGTGTTAGTTAGCTCTTTTGGCTCATTGTGGTGGTGGGTGTCTCTCTGTGTCTTTGGTGATAATTCTGTGTGTTAGGTATATAGAGCAGTGGCTCTTCAGAGGTAAAAGCTCTGGTGCTTAGGTATATAGAGCAGTGGCTCTTCAGAGGTAAAAGCTCTGGTTCTTAGGTATATAGAGCAGTGGCTCTTCAGAAGTAAAAGCTCTGGTTCTTAGGTATATAGAGCAGTGGCTCTTCAGAGGTAAAAGCTCTGGTTCTTAGGTATATAGAGCAGTGGCTCTTCAGAGGTGAAAGCTCTGGTTCACTTCATTGTGTTTTGGTGTTCTTTAGTTTGCTGTACATTCCTGTATTAACCCTTTGTATATTTGTTTCCCTTGTGTCACCCAGCCTATGGTGATTGCTTTTCTTTGTATTAATCTTTTGTTTCGCACACAGGGACATTGAGGACAGGAAGATACCCTGGGGTCTACATTTTGCATCACGTAGGTCAGCGGTTCTCAACAGGGGTGCCGCGGAGAGCTGCCAGAGGTGCCTTGAGATTTAAAATTAAAAAAAAAATTAAAAAAAAAAATTATTTTTTTATTCTTTTTGGATTACAGAAAAGTATCACTAAAGTGCTATCTGTTGCAGCTGCACTGTTTTCCATGAAAATACCATATTTGGATAAGTTTGACCATTTTTCAAAATCTGAAAATCATTATTTAATAAAACACAGAAAAGGATCACCAAGTTACTCTGGATAAAAAAAACGTTACAGACAACATTGAGACAAAGTCTCCTGACACATCTCCATCCAAACTCTTGGAAGAACTCGTTGAAATCTCATCTGATACCACCTGGAGAGCTCGTTTCAGAGTGTGGTGCTGAGTACCAAGTATCTCATGATGCAGCAGTTAAGGTGTTGATACCATTCAGCGCCACATATCTGTGTGAAGCTGGCTTTTCATCCATGACAGCTCTGAAAACAAAATATAGGGCCAAGTTGAGCCTTGAGGATGACATGCGTGTTGCCTTGTCAAAGATCTCCCCGTGTATTGACCGTATTAGCCAGCAGCAGCAGACCTCGCATTGAGCTAGAAATGTCCACCGAGTGAACGAGTGCTTATTTTCTGTATTTATTTATATTTTTTGAGAAATGGTAACTTGGTGATCCTTTTCTGTATTTAAAAAAAATACATGATTTTCAGTTTTTGAGCAATGGTCACACTTATCTAAATATGCTATTTTTATGGAAAAGTGTGCAGTTGCAACAGATAGCACTTTAGTGAAAATCTTCTGTAATTTTATTTAAAGAAATATGCTATTTGATTTACTACTACAAGCAGTGTAATGTCAACAGTACTAAGCCATTTAGACCTGAAACACCTGTTAATAATGCATTATATAGGCATATACACACAAATGTGTTTCCCGGTTTCTTAAATAAACATTATTTTGAAACCAAGCACTTTTGTCATCATTGTAGCAAAAAAGACAGGACCGGAAAAGTCTTTATCGTATGTACTGTAGGGGTGTCCTGGAATATTTCATTGAACACAGGGGTGCCATGGCAGCAGAAAGGTTGAGAACCCCTGACGTAGGTGACCTGATGTTAAAGACACCAGCTTTAGAGTGAGCACCACCACCTGTACTTTTGGGCGTTCAGCGCCTGTAAAGGGGGGTGGGTTTTCATTTCCTTTTACTATTTTATTTGGTGCCACTAGGTAGTCCTCCTTGCTCTCTGTGTTGCTGTGTTTTTGTTCATTTCTGAAATAAATACTATTATTTTGCAAATTGTTTCATGGTTTTGTGTCACTGCATCCTCACCTAACGTGTCTGTGGCCTTTTGTTGCGTCCCCTTACTGGGGTGCGTAACAAAGCCAAACTAATTTGTGTCCAGGACATCATTTAGCAACAGATAAGTAGACAGTTGTTTGGAATGTAGTGTTTTTAGATGTCTGTGGTACAGTATTGCGCTATACAAAGTGGCAAGCAAAGCGACTCTCGACTGAAATGTGAACGTTGCATCTGAGATATTGGACCTCATTCACCAACATTGTCTTAAGATTTCTACGACAACCTCCTTGGAAAGTCGTAAGAGAAAGCCGACGACAATTACCCCCGGATTCACCAACACGTGGAGAGATTGTCTTAACTTGCCAAATGATCACAGCTGCGAACGCTTGATGCACGTTCTCGCTTACTTCATTTGCATACAGACACGCCCCTCCAGCTAATTATAATGAGAGGGCCGTGTGCATGAGCTGATCCCCGTATTCACCAGGTAGAGCTGAAGCGCTTTGCAACGGATCAAAATTAGATCAGATTCAAATGTATTGTCATCATACAGCACATTATAGCCATATAGTGGAATAGACTGTATTAATATTCCATTTTTATACCGTTTCATTGCGCGCTCCTGGCCACCTGCCACAGCATGTGCACACACACACACACACACACACACACACAATACTGTATAGTCTACGTGCGTAATGAATGAACACAGAAGGCTTATATTATTCGAATGACTTTTATTAGGAGATCGCAGATACTGCGCTGCCCTATAGTAGTCACACTGTAGTTCTAGTACAGTACAGTACAGTACCAGGGGCGGATTTAGGATTGTAGGAGATCCGGGGCTTAGCCCAGATAGGTGCCCGCATTAGCAGATATTTTTTTTACTTCGACACCACAACCTTTAACTTATACCACCACCTTAAAGCGGACAAAAGGCACTAGAGAACACTTAAATTCACACCCTTTAATTAATGAAGCAAACTATAATAATAATAATAATAATACTAATAATAATAATAATAATAATAATAATAATAATACACTGTGTTTGTATAGCAACTTTCATACAAGAATTGCAGCTCAAAGTGCTTCACAGCAGTACAAAAAGACAGGCATAAAATGAGCACAGCATTGGCAGATCAAGAGCAATGCATAAAGTGCAGACATAAAGCATAAAATAGATAGCAGTAAAATAGACAAAGTCAAGGTAAGACATAGAACATTAAATCACATCGTTTTTCATATTAGGAACTAAGATCTAGGGTTAACTCGATAAAATAGAATAGCAAATTAGTATTAGAATTAGAATTAGTAAAATAGAATAAAATAATGCAATAGTGCATTGCAATAAAATAGTTATCATCGAATTTTTTCGGGAGGCCGGTAAGGAGTGCATTACAGTAGTCGAGTCGGCTTGAGATAAAGGCATGGATCTGGTTTTCAGCGTCCTTTTGATTTATAAATGGCTGTACTTTAGCTATGTTTCTAAGGTGGAAGAATTATGTTTTTGTCAACCTGTTGATTGTGATTTAAAGCTTAGGTCTGAGTCTACCATAACAACAAGACTTAACTCACTCAAATACAGTTAGCAGCTGGATGGACTACAGATGGAAATTAGCTTCTGCTAAATCTGGTGCAAACATATTTTCATGTAACAATGATTAATTGGCAATTTTTTTTCTTTTTCTTTTTTTTTAATATATTCAGGGCTTTTCAGAAAACATTCAGGGCTTGAGCCCAAGTAGCCACCCCCTAGCCCCGCCCCTGTACAGTACACATCTTAGCCTGACAGGCTGCCACAGAGTCTGGCGTGAGTGGACCAGACTCCATAGAGGTGTCGCACACCGGTGTCACACAAAAGGCTGCTTGGTTGACATTGACCTGCATTAAATGTAGTAAACTGGCATGAGAAATGTAGGAAATTGGTAAGCGGTGGTATGCTTGACTGAAACCTCAAACGATTGTGGACATGCCGTGCAGAGTCCGGTCCTCTCACAGTACGCCCGACTCTGTGGCGGCCTTAACGCATTCACTGCCAGCTATTATCCTTATCCCGTTTCTCACTGGGCCACGCTAAAAGATTTCACTTTCACTGTGCGTCGCAGTGTTTGCAGGCAGTGGTGCAGTCGTAATATGACATCGTATTGCATGCGCAATTTTTTTTTTTCTTTTTTCTTTATTGTCTTGAAATAGAGAAGCTGAAAAAGGTAGCAGGATGTAGCCTTCAATATATAAAGAAATTGGACTTCCGGTTTAACGTTAGAATGGAGTAAGTCGCATGTGACACAGCTGCTCACCCGTTAATTTTTTTTTCGTTTTAAAAACATATTTATAAACCATCAATGCGTTTAAAACTTGACGCATATATCAACTGAGATTATCAACTAACTATATTGACCAAAAGAATCGAGATGTCACCAAAGAGAGATAAAACGAGTGCAAAACCAGTCGCAGAGGACTCGCCTATGGAAGCAGGATACGTGCGGCAAATAGCAGAGAATATAGACGTGATAGCGGCCGCCTCAAGTTCAACCCCTACAAATACCTCCGCAGACACCGAATATATCATCCGGGAAATGAAAAATTAAACGACAAAAATTGAGAAGACAATGGAGACAATGGAGAAGACAATAACCCAAAAAGTAGATGCTATCAAAGAATCTATCGAATGCAAAATAGAAGCGCTAAGAGTGGACGCCGAAGCACATATTAAGTGCACCGCGGCACTGGAAACAGGTCTGGAAGACCACCAACAAAAGTTCGTTCGGATCTACAAAGACGTAGATGATATCAACGTTAACCTAACTGCTGAGATGAAGGGAAACTACAAAGAACTCAAGACGGAGCTCAACGATATAACGATGGAGCTTAAGCGAATCAATGAAGAACAGAAAGCCAAAATATTCGAGATGGAATATCAAAGACGCAAGCTGAATATTCGTATAGTCGGTCTGGATGAGTCGGTGAGCTGCGCACACCCTCAAGAGTTTGCGACAGAATTACAGAAAATCTTGGGACCAGCGATCCTTCCTAAAGTACCCGAGGTGGAGCAGTGCTACAGATTGGGGACCCGATCCAGTGACAATAACGTTAGACCCAGAGTGATATTGGTTACCCTGCGCCAAGTCAGAATAAAATTAATTATTATTCGTGAAACTCGCAGGATGAAAGGCAATCTGAAATACAAGGATATATCAATACACTGTTTTGAAGATTATTGTCGTGAGGTGGTGGACCTGCGAGCTGTTGTGTATTGACGTACCACGCTGTTACGTGGTTACGTCATAGGAGCTGACGCGGGGCGTTCACTCCAGAGTTTGCAGACTGAGAGTAAGTCGCGTGCGGGAGCACGAGAACGGACGATGCAAATAAAAGACTATTGTTTAAATAATGAGTCGTTCTTAAATGAAGAGATACTAAATATCTAACAATGGCGACGAGGATAAACTCCGAAGAGTAGAGTTATCACGGTGTTGAGAAGAGAACATGGACAACGTGCCGAAGTTTGAATGCTACAACGAGCCCGCTACACTGGGACCGAGGTGGACCAGGTGGCTAATGGCGTTTGAGCTGTACGCTGACGGAAAAGGGATGATTCTGTCTGTCGGTGTGGACGCCACAGTGAGACAGAGAAGAAGGGCTATGCTCTTACATCATGCAGGTACAGACGTACAAGATATATTCGCTACATTGCCCGACGGGGGAGGACCGACGGACTATGCTAAAGCTGTTAAGGCGCTAAATGACTACTTTGTGCCGCAGGTGAACACTGCGTTTGCGCGCCAGGCTTTCTACCAAGTATCACAGAAACCAGGTGAAACTGTACAGCAGTTTGTGACGAGGCTTCGTCAGGCTGCCAGAGACTGTGCATTTGCTGCGGACATTAGCAATCAAATAAGGGATGCGGTGCTGAGCAGGGGCACGTCGGACTATGTACGGAGAAAGTTACTGGAGGAACCACAACTTATGCTGCCGCGTGCGTTGGAAATAGTGTCGCAGTGTGAAAGAGTGGAGCTGCAAATGGCGGCGATGAAGATGAGTGACGGCGCTGAGGGGAGAGAGACGGTGAACCGTGTCTTCAAGAAAGAGGGCCAATTCCAAAAGTGGAGACCATCGCCTCGTGGAGATCGTAGAGAAGGAAAAGAGAAATCCAAATCCGATAAAGTGTGCTACAGATGTGGACACGGGGATCATCTGGCCAACGATTCTGCATGCCCTGCAAGAGGACAGACATGCAGAAAGTGTAATGGAAAAGGCCATTATGCCAAAGTCTGTAAATCCAAAGGTAAAGAAAGACAGACTGTGAGATGTGTTGAAACTGAGGACCAGAACACTGGGAACAGAGACTATGAATTTGTGGTTGAAGATGATTCAAATACTGAGAGGGTCACATTTGATGTTGGGGGAGTAGATCTACTTATGTTAATCGATTCAGGTGCATCAAGTAACATTGTAGATGAGAACACATGGAAAATGCTTAAGAGTAAAAATATTAAGTGTGTTTCTACCAAGGCAGCTAACAAACCGCTGTATACATACTCTTCCAAGGTGCCTCTTCCAGTAATGGGTATATTCAAATGTCATGTTAAGGTGGGAAAGTGTGACACTGAAGCAGAGTTCACTGTAATACAGGGACGGGGGGAGCCGCTGCTAGGCAGGAGGACTGCTATTGAGTTAGGTGTACTGAGGGTGGGCACAAACATAGCAGCAGTGACAGAGGCTAAATCTGAAATACAGAGGCAATACCCCAAACTGTTTAAAGGTGTTGGTAAACTGAACACAAAGCAAATCAGTTTGCATATTGATGAGAGTGTAACACCAGTGGCACAACCCCTGAGGAGGGTGCCATTTCACCTGAGGGAAGCAGTAGAGAAGAAAGTAAATCAGCTGCTAGACATGGACATTATTGAGAAGGTTGAGGGACCTACACCGTGGGTGAACCCTGTTGTAGTTGCACCAAAAGCGAATGAGGACGACATCAGGATGTGTCTAGACATGAGAAGAGCTAATGCAGCTATCATCAGAGGGAGATATCCAATACCCACAGTGGATGAGCTATTACAGGGAATGAACGGGTCTGTCATTTTCAGTAAACTGGATTTGAAATGGGGATACCACCAATTAGAGCTCACACCAGAGTCCAGGGGTATCACTACGTTTGCAGTACACACAGGTACCTACTGGTACAAGAGACTCATATTTGGAGTGTCATCAGCTAGTGAACAGTATCAACATGAGATAGCCACTGCTACAGCGGGCATTGAGGGGGTAGAAAATATCTCCGATGACATAATTGTTCATGCCCCAGATCAGGAGACTCATGAAAAACAACTCCATGCAGTTCTGAAGAGACTAGAGGACTGTGGGCTGACTCTAAACAAAGAAAAGTGTCAGTTTAACATGGACAAGTTGATTTTCATGGGCATGTTACTCTCACAGAAGGGCATAGGCCCCACCACAGAAAGGGTGAGAGCAATAGCAGAGGCACGAGAGCCTGAGAACGCCTCTGAGACCCGTAGTTTTCTGGGCCTAGCAGGGTATAGTAGCCGTTTTATACCACAGTTTGCTAGCATATCAGAGCCACTGCGGAGGCTTACCAAGAAAGACACAGCTTTCATATTTGGGCCAGAGCAAAAGCAGGCATTTAGAATGCTGAAAGAAAAGCTAGCTGAGGCCGGCACTCTAGCATATTTTGACAAAGATGCGCCTACTAAAGTCATAGCAGACGCAGGACCAGTAGGAATAGGAGCAGTCTTAGTACAGCAACAGCAGCAGGAAATGGTGCCAATATGTTATGTGAGTAGGAGCCTGACTGATTGTGAAACAAGATATTCACAAACTGAACGAGAAGCTCTCGCCTTAGTTTGGGCGTGCGAGAGGCTGCACCCATACATATATGGTAAAAAGTTTGACCTAGTAACAGACCACAAGGCTCTGGAGGCCATATACAGTCCGACCTCTAAGCCATGTGCCCGTATTGAGAGGTGGGTGCTGCGGCTCCAACCATATGAGTTCAGAGTGATCCACATACCTGGAAAGGACAACATTGCAGATCCACTGTTGCGACTACTGGGAGAAAGCACGACAGACGGGAACCACAAGCACGGAGCGGAGGAATACGTGCGGTTTGTAGCCACACACGCTACGCCACGAGCACTGACTACCAGGGAGGTAGAGGAAGCCTCTGCAACCGATGAGGAACTCAGTGACCTGAGAAGTGCAATACAAAGTGGATGTTTTGACAAATGCCAAGTGTATGCACGCATTGCATATGAACTGTGTGTAATTGGACAGTTGGTGTTGAGAGGGACACGCATTGTACTGCCACACACACTCAGAGACAGAGCCCTGGAGTTGGCTCATGAGGGACACTTGGGGATTGTCGGTACGAAGCAGCACCTCAGGAGTAAAGTGTGGTGGCCAGGTATAGATAAGGCAGCTGAGAAGTATGTGAGGTCATGTCACGGATGCCAAATAGTGTCGAAGCCTGATGTGCCTGAACCCTTGAGACCTACAACACTTCCAGATGGGCCGTGGCAGGACTTAGCCACTGACCTACTTGGTCCATTACCGACAGGACACTCGATATTAGTTGTAATAGACTACTACAGCCGGTATTACGAGTACGATATCCTGCAGTCGACCACTGCTGAAAAGGTCATTAACAGCCTGGAGAATATCTTCAGCAGACATGGACTACCTATTTCCATACGGTCAGACTGTGGACCACAGTATATGTCTGCCCAGTTTCAAGCATTCTGCCAGGAGAACGGAATTGAGCATGTGAAAACCACACCCAAGTGGGCACAAGCCAATGGGGAAGTGGAGAGACAAAACGCTTCACTGATGAAGAGGATTCGCATCGCACAGTCTGAGGGGCTGGACTGGAAGAAGGAGCTACGCAAGTATGTGACCATCTACCGGTCTATTGATCACTCCACAACAGGGAGAAATCCTGCAGAGCTCCTGTTCAAGAGAAAGTTCAGAGGAAAGCTCCCGGACATCATGACACCACAAAGAGACCTGGAGGTCAGAGACACTGACGCAGAGAGAAAAGGAAAGTCAAAACTGTACACTGACAACAAGAACAGAGCAAAATACTCTGATGTGTCAGTGGGAGACCAAGTCTTACTCAAACAAGACAAAACAGACAAGTTTACAACAGCCTTTGACAAGACACCACACAAGGTTATCAGTAAAGATGGGAACAATGTGGTTGTCCAATCACCAAGTGGAGCGACCTATTCCAGGAACACTACGTTCGTCAAAAGGTACTACACAGAGGATCCTGCTCCACAATCATCCAGCAAGACGCAATTAACATGGACTGCTAATCAGGTCGGCCATCAGGCTGCTAAACGAACAATGAGCACTACACAACAACAACCATCAAACGCACATAGCACACACATCCACACGCACACACTCACTTTAAACAAACACAATGTAGCACCCACTCCACACACTTTATAGCACACACTCACTTTAAACAAACACACTGTAGCACCCACTCCCCACACTTTATATTTATTGATGAAGGATTGCACTACAACTCGTACACCTTACTGTAAATTGTACCTAAATTGTACCTCATCCCATTTCTGCTTTGCACTATATAGTGTATTGTACATTAGTACACTGCATAGTATTGTATATTATATGGTAACTCAGTTACGTCTATTCTGCATCGAACATTGTACATATGTCTATACTGAACACTGTGACCTCATTTTCTACTTCTAAATTACATGCTATACTATGTTATTTGATACTATCTTGTCTAGCACAGTCTCTGGAGCGTAACAGTAAGAAGCATTTTGTATGAAAGTATTCTGTACTTCTGTATGACAACTATTAAAGAAACTTGAAACTTGAAACTGAGGGTGAGGAGAAAGAAAACACACCTGACACAGAGTCCGAGGCAGAGACTCACACTAGGGTGTCCACACCCAAAGCCACACCACCTATGGCTAGGTATGAGAGACCCCACAGGCAGACCAAAATGCCTCAGAGATTGATGGATTTTGTCATTAAGTAAAATGAGCCTGTCTGGCACAAAAAAAAAAAAAAAAAGTGGGTGCCAGATATTGTTATGCATTATTATTCATGTTCAATGATGTTTACATGCATTCACTAATTTCAAGGTGGAGTTTTGTTCATGGTGAACCTTTGTTTATTTTTGATAACAGGTTTAACAGAATTGAAGTGTATTCTGTAAGTGAAAAAAAAAAGTAATTGAATTCACACATATTTCTGTATGGGACCTTGGAGTTTATGTCCTAGTAAGGAGGGGATGTTGTGTATTGATGTACCACGCTGTTACGTGGTTACGTCATAGGAGCTGACGCGGGGCGTTCACTCCAGTTTGCAGACTGAGAGTAAGTCGCGTGCGGGAGCACGAGAACGGACGATGCAAATAAAAGACTATTGTTTAAATACTGAGTCGTTCTTAAATGAAGAGATACTAAATATCTAACAATGGCGACGAGGATAAACTCCGAAGAGTAGAGTTATCACGGTGTTGAGAAGAGAACATGGACAACGTGCCGAAGTTTGAATGCTACAACGAGCCCGCTACACTGGGACCGAGGTGGACCAGGTGGCTAATGGCGTTTGAGCTGTACGCTGACGGAAAAGGGATGATTCTGTCTGTCGGTGTGGACGCCACAGTGAGACAGAGAAGAAGGGCTATGCTCTTACATCATGCAGGTACAGACGTACAAGATATATTCGCTACATTGCCCGACGGGGGAGGACCGACGGACTATGCTAAAGCTGTTAAGGCGCTAAATGACTACTTTGTGCTGCAGGTGAACACTGCGTTTGCGCGCCAGGCTTTCTACCAAGTATCACAGAAACCAGGTGAAACTGTACAGCAGTTTGTGACGAGGCTTCGTCAGGCTGCCAGAGACTGTGCATTTGCTGCGGACATTAGCAATCAAATAAGGGATGCGGTGCTGAGCAGGGGCACGTCGGACTATGTACGGAGAAAGTTACTGGAGGAACCACAACTTATGCTGCCGCGTGCGTTGGAAATAGTGTCGCAGTGTGAAAGAGTGGAGCTGCAAATGGCGCAAAAAAAAAAAAAAAAAAAGTGGGTGCCAGATATTGTTATGCATTATTATTCATGTTCAATGATGTTTACATGCATTCACTAATTTCAAGGTGGAGTTTTGTTCATGGTGAACCTTTGTTTATTTTTGATAACAGGTTTAACAGAATTGAAGTGTATTCTGTAAGTGAAAAAAAAAAGTAATTGAATTCACACATATTTCTGTATGGGACCTTGGAGTTTATGTCCTAGTAAGGAGGGGATGTTGTGTATTGATGTACCACGCTGTTACGTGGTTACGTCATAGGAGCTGACGCGGGGCGTTCACTCCAGAGTTTGCAGACTGAGAGTAAGTCGCGTGCGGGAGCATGAGAACGGACGATGCAAATAAAAGACTATTGTTTAAATACTGAGTCGTTCTTAAATGAAGAGATAGTTCAAGACGGTGATGTCTCAACTCTATCTGGAGAAATACAGACCCCTATTAATATACCCTGCAATACTTCGCATCGTCGATAAACAAGGAGCAAGGCTTTTCCTCAACTCGCCTGAAGATGCAGCCAAATACATGGTAGCACAACACGCAGGATAGTGTATAAATGGCCTTTTAATCTCTGTTATGCATGGACACCATATAGTATAAACGTTAATGAACCGATGATTTGGGACAGAGAGACCTACGAGCTCAGAGTTATTGAATGTTTTCCCCGTTGGGCTTCTATTATTGCGGACATATTGGATTCAAAATTGGAACGATACAGAGAAGATGAACATGGCGTTGAAGTGATCCTTATTTTAAGAGTATGGAATTCAACAACACTCCAGAACATACTGGAACATTCGAACACTGTAAAAACGACATATTGGAATAATCTAGAACATCTAAAACATTCTTTGATATAGGGAACATTCTTGAATAATAGCAATACGTGGCCAGACATACTACCAGAAGCCCTTCGGGGGAATAACCAACAGCATCTAGCTGCAGAACCACAGAACCATCACAGCAGCGGCCGGCTGGAATAACATTCTTCACAACGGATCATCGCCCACCCCTGGCCAGGGGAAATGCTGCATATACGTATTTAAAAACTGCTTTTTATTAATTGGAAATATTTCCACTACTTCTCCAGTTTATACTTTAGATGTTTAAGCATAGCAAAGCTCTTTTAAGATCTAAGTTAATGTTCTCTTCCTTTTTACTTGTTTTTTTCTTCTGTTTTCTCTGATTTATTGAGGTTCTCTTTTCAGTTCAATACCTCCATATTATTCATGGGTTATTATAAATTACACAAGTTCATATAAAATGTAAGTGATTATGGCATGATAATTGAAGCTTATTTTTGGTCTTTATTTTTAGTTTTATCTTATTTTTATTTAACGGGAAAGTGGCCAAGCCACAGTTGACATTCTACTTATGGTAGAATTTAGAGTGTTAGATCCTATGGTATACATAGGAATGTTAAGGATAATTGGATCATTCTGGGATATCCGGTGGTTTAAGGGAGGGAGTCATACGCAAAGGTTGTGTTCATGGAACACAATCCTGTACGACTCTCGGTGGGAGGGGAGGGAAGGGGATTTTTATTTGTATATATGTATGTTTTTAAGCTCGGCTCTCAACGGGACCTCACTAGTTGGATGTATATCTATTGTTGCCTCGCACTCCAGAAGCATTACCAAAAACTACACTACAACATGTATAGATTATGGCTAGTTTGAATATAATGATCTGGAACACCGTGGGAATAAATAACCAACTCAAACGCAAAAGCGTGCTCACACTGATGAAAAAAGAACAGGTGGACATTGCTCTGCTAAGCAAAACGCACATTCTAGAGAAAGACATAGATAAGTTAGCGGACAACACATATCATAATATTAGTCACTCTTCTATTGGTACGAGAACTCGGGGTGTAGCCATAGTCATTCACGTAAGTTGAATATTGAATTAAAGGGAGTATGGTCTGATGTAGAAGGTCGGATAAATATAGCTAAGATTGTACACAAGAACAGGAAAATAGCGTTGGTAGCGGTATACGCCCCAAATTTGTACGAAGAGGGTTTCTTCACTACACTAACCAATGCAATGTTAGACATTCCCGATTACTCATTTATAATAGGTGCGGATTTTAATGCCATTTGGAATCCAAGGATGGACAAATCTTACCTCGCCTTTTCCAGCGAACAAAATAATTCATCTAATGCATTAAAGGATTGGTCGAAGATTACAGGTGTAAATGACTTATGGCGATCACTTAATCCCACGACCCGAAAGTACTCTTGTCGATCTGCGAGACATAACACATTATCCAGAATAGATTATGTCTTTGCATCCCCGAGACTATTTGATAATTATGAAGTGGAAATGATACCCAGATCACTGTTATTTACTCCTAAAAGGAACATTTGGTATACTATCTTCCCGAGCCCCAAGATGGCGATTTAACTCGATGCTGCTTAATAACAAGGAATTCATTACACAACTCAAAGAAGCTCTTATAGTATTCCTACGGGAGAATGCAAACTCGGTGCAAGACCCCAGAATAATATGGATGTCGGTAAAGGGAATGATCAAAGATTTCACTGATAGCTTTTCCTCCAAAATGCGCAAGAATCAATGCACAAAACTGGCTGAGCTGGAAACGCTTTACTCAACGTTATTTAATTCTTTAAAATACAACAACTCAACTCGACTAGAAAATCAAGTTAAGGTACTAAAAACAGAGATCAATGCCATATACAGACAACAATCGGAAATACAAATACGTAGCACAAGACAACAGCAGTACTCCCAGGGTTCTAAACCTAGTCACCTATTAGCCATGCGATTAAGAATTAATGCAAAATGTGCAGATATAACTACCATTAGAGCACAACAAGTACTTAAAACAGACCCTGAAAAAATAAATGATACATTCAAAGAATTCTACTCCGACTTATATAAATCAGAAACGACCTTCGATCAAAACAAAATGGACACATATCTTAATCAAATTATTCTCCCTAAACTTTCAGAGGATGACGCTAAACAGTTAGAAACACCGATCACACTAGATGAATTTAGGGAGGCCATATCTGAAATGCAAAGTGGTAGGGCTCCTGGAAGAGACGGTATCCCACCAGAAATGTACCTCTCTTGTTGGGACATAATTGGACCCTTATTACTAAATATGATGTTATACTCAGTTAAGGAGGGGAACTTCCATAAGAATGACAATATTGCACTCATAACAGACCCCACCGAGTGCGGTAGTTATAGACCTTTAAGCCTCCTCGGAACCGATATCAAACTGTACTCTAAGGTATTAGCCATCAGACTACAAAAGCATATGACATCTTTAATTCACCCGGACCAAACTGGATTCATAAGAGGTCGCTTGATCACCGATAACATAAGACGATTACTACACGTACTAGATGCCAATAAGGAAGACAACACACCTAAGGCGATACTGTCCCTGGATGCAATGAAAGCTTTTGACAGGTTGGAATGGTCGTATCTATGGGCAGTATTAGAAAGGATGGGGTTAGGAAAAGGATTCATCGATATGATTAAAGTATTATACAAAGACCCATCGGCCATGATTACAACAGGTACAATCATCTCCAAAATCTTTCCGGTATCACGCTCAGCCAGACAGGGTTGCCCTCTTAGTCCCGGACTATTCGATCTATCATTAGAGCCTTTAGCACAATATATAAGACAATCCCAATCCATAGAACCAATCATAATCAAGGGCACACAACACAAAATGTGTTTATATGCGGACGACGTAATACTGTTCATGCAAAACCCCAACACAGCATTGCATCTTCTCAAGCTGATTGAGGACTTTGGAGATCTATCGGGATTTAGGATAAATTGGCCGAAGTCGGCCTTCCTCCCACTTAACGCCCCTGCAAAAAGAAACATAACCCTCCCAAAAGAGATACAGATGGTAAAACCATTTAGATGTTTGGGAGTTGAGATATTCCCCACCATAAGCCAAACGGTGAAGCACAATTACATAAAAATCCAAAACAAAATCAAATACGACCTTGTCAGGTGGTCGAAACTTAAAAACTCATTACAGGCACGTACAGTTACAGCATTGCAAATTGAGGTCCCTCCTACCGCCATTCCAACGGCCTCTACCGCCTGTTAACGTCCCTCGTCAAATGGTTTTATTAGGGTGGGTGCGGCTTCTGTTTTGTGCCGCCAGGAGGCGCAAAGTCAAAGTCAAGTTGGAATTATATCCTTCCTTCGAGACAACCGAACTTGCTATGCCTCCTAAATGTGAATCGGAAATACAAAAATACCGGCTACAGCAAAGACCTATGGCTATTCCAAATGGCACGTAAACCCCATTGTTTTAGTGGTTTGTCCACTAATGTCCATTATTGAGGACCAAGTACGTGCCCTTAATCGGCAGCGTGTGCCGGGAACAGTGCAGGAGTGGACGACCAAATCGACCAGGGTAAATACTGGCTGGTGTTCGGGTCACCGGAGACGCTTGTGGGGAATGAACGTTGGATTAAGTGGTAAGTCAAATGATCTGATCTTCACTGTTTTATCTGCCGCTTACGTGACGTGACAGGGGCTACTGTTTCATATGATCTAACGAGTGGTGGTCACTGCTGTTTTCAAGTCCAATTGATCGTCAAATGCGAGGGGAGCACACAAACAAGAACAACTCCGTTATAATCCCATACAAAGAGCAAATTGACTGGCTTAATGCACAAAGAAAACAACACATTTCGAGTAGTCTTCCCTTGTACACATACTGTAAACAGTACTGTATATTTGTAGATCCAATGTACAGTCCACCCAACCCCCCACCCACCTACACAACCTCCTCCAATGTACAGTTTCTACGTCAAGTGTATAATATACTCTCTTTTTTAGACTCTTTTTGTATCACAAAGTACTGTATTTGTAAATCTGGTATGTCATAGATGTAGCAGTACTGTCTGTCTGTCATATATGTTATGATTAATTGAAAATGGGGGACCCTGATGTAAACAAGACGAAAGTCTTCCTCTGGTCTGCATCCCCTTAACAATTGTGTGTATTGAGCTGTACTGTATTGTACCCATTTTGCAATCTGTTAATACAATTTCCATTCAATTACTGTATCTATGGAGGACAAACATGTCATGTCCAAATGTCATATCTAGCTTCAGGCTATTCAATGGCACATTTTCATATTATTCCTTGCACAGGGCTTAATATTTCTCTTTTCTAACAGAGAATTGAAATAAAATATCCCTATAGGCCGTAAAGTGAATGCTGTATCGTTTCACCCCTTTTTTTAAGTTTTAAATAGACAATAATAAAAATAGTAGATGTAAACAAGACGAAAGTATTTCTCTGGTCAGTATTGTACCCATTGTAGTGGAATATACTATGGAATATATTACATTGGATGCCATTTTGTCACAGGAAAGATTAGCCTCTAGGATAGAACTGTGACCGTACTGTATCAACCAGATGCATTTGACACCTCCCTGCCCCCTCTCCTTGATGAGGTGTTAATAGGTGGGTAGGTGGGGTGGGGGGCTGTACATTGATGGTGGGGGGGGGGGGGGGGGGGTTGTCTCAACACTGTTTTTTTCAAGTCAGGTCAAGTCAGCTTTATTTGAACTCTGCAGAGGAAGGATGAACTTTGCAATGTACAAACGTCTTTCTCTGGTCTGCATCCCCTTAACAATTGTGTGTATTGACTGTAGTTTACCCATTCTGCAATGGTAATAAAATTCTCATTGTAAAAAAATAAGTTGTATCTATTCTATTCTACTATTTTATTGCACTGCACTATTTTACTCTGTCTATTTTATCTTACTATTTTTTAGATTGCTGGACAGTAGTCCAGATGTGACAAAACTAGTGATTGTATGACTTGCTTGGTACAGTAGCTGTGTCTGTTAAAAAATAGGCATTCCGTCTAATAATTGAAATACTTCTGCTCATTTTTGTTACAGTATTGTAGTGGCCATACTGGTTGTTTACATCAGGGTCCCCCATTTTCAATTCATCGTAACATATATGACATACACGACATACAGATAGACAGTACTGCTACATCTATACATTTATGACATACCAGATTTGCAAATACAGTACTGTTTGTGATACATAGTAGTATAGACATAGCAGCATAGGTAGTACTGTAGTAGTAGATAGTAATACATACTGTACTGTATTCTAATGATATTCCTACTTCTGCAGTAGTTGCATTTATTTTACAACATATTCAAAATAGTTTTGGGAGCAGGACTAAGTGGATTATGACTTCTGGAATCTATTCAGTTCATGACAACAATAACAATACACTTTTGTATTTATTAATGTCCAGATGTGACAAAACTAGTGATTGTATGACTTGCTTGGTACAGTAGCTGTGTCTGTTAAAAAATAGGCATTCCGTCTAATAATTGAAATACTTCTGCTCATTTTTGTTACAGTATTGTTAATGTGAGTTGACCAAGAGAGTGTTTCATCTATTATAACTCCAAGCAATATGGCCTCCTGAAGAAGTGGCTCTATTTGAACTCTGCAGAGGAAGGGTGGCAAAATGTTCCAGTTTCTGAGTCCTGATGGGGGTTGTCAGTCTGCCTGCAAGAAAAAAATTAAAAATTAAAATGTACAAATCTCCATCTCTGCTTATTTTTAAAGCAAACTACAAAAAATTGTAGTGGCCATACTGGTTGTTTACATCAGGGTCCCCCATTTTCAATTCATCGTAACATATATGACATACACGACATACAGATAGACAGTACTGCTACATCTATACATTTATGACATACCAGATTTGCAAATACAGTACTGTTTGTGATACATAGTAGTATAGACATAGCAGCATAGGTAGTACTGTAGTAGTAGATAGTAATACATACTGTACTGTATTCTAATTGTAACTGAGTGGTACAATTCCCTGACTGTATTGATAAGTATGGTATCATTAAACCACTACCGCTTTATGTACTTTAACTACTGGCCATACAGTACACGATATCTAAATATGATGAACACTTTCCACAATGAAATCGGTTCCAGTCAAAGGTAATAATCAAATATTTAATGGAGCAAAAGGTACATAGAATATTTATCTTACATTTATCATTTGAATGCACTTGTAAGGCAAATGAGTACTCGTAGGCAAATCAACACTGAATGTCCAATCTCTGGTTACGCAGGAAGCAAGTATACAACCTGGCTCTTAGGGAATTATATCTATGGTACACTTAATGATATAGCGGGATATTCTGGAGGGGGTCCTCCCGGTTGTAAGCCGGTAGGGGGGGTAGGAGAGCCGTCGGTAGTAGACCGTCTAGTCAACGATATCTATGGAGACTTCAAGTACAGAAGACAGTGCAATAGACTCTTGATCCGTAGATGAATACACCTTGGTTCTCTTGTAGGCTGTAGCTCCACAATGAAGAAGAAGCTAGGCGAACTCAGTCTCTCTGAGCGCCGACTCAACTTGACTCCTCTCGGGGGTAAATCCAACACTCACAGGCGTCGGCGATTATCCGCTCCACAAATCACAGTACCAAAGCAAATATATATTCCAGCCGCATAGGGCTCAGCAGTCGTCGGGTAGGTAATCCAGTGTACATGTCCCTCGGTCCTCGCCTAGATCTCCTCGGATGAAAGCGCCATGTGGTCGGCCCAACCTGGATAAGACTCTAGATAACACGAGGAAGCGTTGGAGATGCTGGTCACTTTAGAACTCTAACCGCACGATGCACCATACACGATAGACTATTATTACTTGATAGAAATACGTCGCACTCGACGGTACAGTGCCAAACTCTGACAATTCAGTTATTAATTCGCACGCGGTCTCAATGCTATTCTAAGGCCAAACAGGCCATACTTCACCGCACGTCGTATCGTGGGTGAGGCTTCACGTTCTGTTACTAAGTTGGGAAGAAGGGTAAGGGACTTCTACATTTACTTGCGCCATATTTATATGCACGGTGAACAAATAGTGCCACTCTCATTTCGGTAGCCGTATCCCTGAGCGGAGCCGGGGCTAGTACGGACATGTCTCGTCGGTACCTTTGAACTTGACGCCAGGGGCTGGTCCCCTGGCGCCTGGTCCTTTGTCCAATAAGAGAATGAACTATTATGGGCTATAGTAGGCTAAAGGGATATTCCGTGTATATGTACAAGGAATATACAAGGGATATCAAACGATATACAAATACTATTCAATATATATCCATAAATAAATATATATATTCGGTTTAATCTGATCCTTCGTAACAGCCGCCCCCTAATTAGTCCCACCTAATTAGCTAAGCAGAGACAGATTAACCGCACTGTCCACTACTCAATGTCCGCTGTGAGGGTCAGTCAGTTCACAAAGTCATGGGGTCATGGTCGTCATCGATAGTATCGGGGAGCCTTGGCAGTTCTATTAGCCTCGCCACGGGTCGGGTGTAGGTCCGCCCTTGGACGAGCACTTCAGCTGCTCGGACCTTTCCATCGGCACCGGTGATCACTTTGCTTACGCGGCCAGCCGGCCACATAGCTCGGGGTAGTGACTGGTCGATAATCATGACGACTGTTCCTTCTGTCAAATTGTCTCTCTCTTTCACCCATTTCTGGCGGGTCTGTAGAGACGGTAGGTAGTGGAGTAGGAAGCTGTTCCAAAACTTGTCAGCCAATACTTGACTGTACCTCCACATTCTTCGGCCGTTCGCTTCTTCAGGCCTGTACATTGTCTGGGGTAGCGCGGGGTCCAGCCGCACCATCAAGAGTGTGTTGGGGGTGACTGGGTCGACATCTGCTACATCACTTGAGACGTAACCGAGGGGCTTTGAGTTCAATACTCCCTCGATCTCCGTGAGGACTGTCATTAAGACTTCTTCCGCCACGGTCTGGGCCCCAAGCACGGCGTACAGGGCTGTCTTTATGGAACGTACTTCTCGTTCCCAAGTTCCACCGAAGTGAGGTGCGTTCGGGGGATTAAACTGGAAGTCAATCTGGGATGGAGCGAGGTGGGTCTTAAGTTCTGGGCCCATAGCTTGGAAGCTCTCTCTCAGCTCTCTTTCTCCGCCTTTGAAGTTTGTCCCGTGATCAGACAATAATGTAGACGGTTTTCCTTTCCGTGATGTGAATCTTCGGAAGGCCATTAGGAATGAGTCTGTGCTCATGGTTGGAAGGAGTTCGATATGTATCGCTCTGGTGGTCATGCATTTGAATACAATACCCCACCGCTTCTCGGTTCCTCTTCCTTTCTTTATATACAGCGGGCCGAAACAGTCCATACCGGTGGAGTGAAAGGGCTTGTCGCAGAGTCGGAGGCGACAGGGAGGTAGGTCAGCCATCCGGGGTATACTGGGCTGGGCTCGCCACTTACGACAGTCTAGACAGGTTCGCTGGAAGCGCCGCACTGCTTCTCTCCCTTGCAGTATCCAATAACGACGTCTGATCTCCGCGAAGACTCTCTCTGCCCCTGCGTGGTGCACATCCTCGTCGTATTTCTTTATGATCAGCTCTGTGACCTTGTGTCGGCTGTTCAAGACTATCGGGTACTTGACGTCATCCGGTAAGTCTGGGGCTCTCCGCAGACGACCACCCACTCTGATGAGACTATGGGCGTCGCTCTCGGGGGCTAGGTGGAGCAGTCTGCTGTCTGATGGGACGGGCTTTGCTCCCTGTAGACAGTCTAGCTCATCGGGGAACGAGTCTCTCTGGGCTCGTTGTAGTAGAAGAAGTTCTGCTTCTTCGTAGTCAGCTGCTGAAATGTCAGTCGTGGGCTGAACCTCTGGGTGGTGCCACAGAAATGTCTTTAGCTGCGCACTCTGTAGGGTGAGGCAATTGTCTATGTCGGGGTCTGTGGAGACGAGTGTGTTCAATCCACAGAACATAGGTTTCTTGTTTTCGGCCTCCTCTTTACTCGCCTCCCGTGGGGTGGGTGTAGGCCACTCTTCTTCGGGGAGCTTGAGAAACTCTGGTCCGTCACTGTAGAGGTTGTGACGGGTGAGGTCATCCAGGGACATTCCCCGGGTGATGACGTCAGCTGGGTTGTTTGGTGTCCACATACCTCCAGCTCGCTACTTCTGTTAACTCTTGAATCTCGGTGACTCTGATTCCCACGAAGACCTTGTATCTGCACGAATCAGACCGGATCCATGTGAGTACTGTCGTGGAGTCTGACCACAAGATTGTTCTTTGCACCGGGATAGTGAGTTCACGTTGGATTAACGTGGCGAGCTGCGCTCCTGCTAGGGCTGCGCAGAGCTCTAGACGCGGGATAGATTGTTGCTTTCGTGGGGCTATTCTTGAGCGAGCCAGGATGAAAGCAGTATGTATTTCTCCTCCCTCCTCTCGGGCACGCAAGTAGGCCACCGAACCGTAGGCTACTTCGGAGGCGTCGCTGAATACGTGCAGGTCCATCTTGCATGTCTCTGGCCTCACTGTGGGTGGGAAGTAGCTGCGGCGTATGTTAACAACTGGGAGTGAGCGGAGTTCCGTCTCCCACTCTCTCCATGTGGATGCAAGGTGTTCGGGTATGGGATCGTCCCAGCCCTGGTCCTTGTCCCATAGCGCTCTTACAATCATCTTTGCCCTGGTAGTGTAAGGTAGAATACATCCCAACGGGTCATATTGTCTGGCGAGTGTTCTGTATACACTCCGTCTGGTGGTCGGTATTGCCGTCGACCTTCCCTGCTCCTTGGTCAGGGGTTTGTGTCTATAATGGAGCGAGTCTGTTTTGAAGCGCCAGACTAGTCCTAGTGTCATTTCTTGGGCTTCTCCTGGGATGGTCGCCATCCAGGTCTCGCTGCTCGCTGCCTTGTCCTCGGGGGAGAGGCTGCGCAATACTTGCGGGTCGCTGCTGGCCCACTGCCTGAGATCAAAGCCGCCTTTGATCAGGGAGGCGCGGAGCTTGAGTAGAAGAGCCTCGGCTTCTTCTGGCGTCGAGACGCTTTGTAAACAGTTGTCCACGTAGAAACTATTTGTCACACTTTGTCGGACCTCTTCATCTGCTGCTGGGTCCTCTGCGACGTGTTTTTGTAGTGCAAACGTAGCACAGCATGGGCTGCATGTGGTTCCGAAAGGGAGGACTTCCCATTGATAGATGGCTGGGTGCTCATCTCCGATCCTCTCTCTCCATAGGAACCGCAGCAGGGGCTTGTCCTCCTCCACTAGTCTCACCTGCAGGAACATCCCTTTGATGTCGCCGCTGATAGCCACCTTGTCCTGGCGGAAGCGCAGTAGCACGCCTAGTAGAGAGGGGCCGAGTGTTGGGCCGGGCAAGAGCTCTTTATTCAGATTTTGTGATCCGATCTGGTAGCTGCAGTTAAACACAATACGATCCTTGCCGTTGTGGTGGACCTTGTGGTGCGGCACGTACCATGATTCGGTCGTCTGATCGGCCTCTTTAATGTCAATTTTCTTTATGTGTCCCGCTGTGATTAGCTTGTTAATCTCAGCGCGGTACACAGTCTCTTGAGCGGGGTCTTTGGCTAGGCGCCGCTCTGTGTTCAATAGATACCGCTCCGTCGCTTCTTTTGTGGCGTGAAAGGTGGGCATTCCTTCTCGCCTCAGGAGTGGAGTTGCGTATCTCATCACTCCGTTGACTGTGACTCTCTTTGTCCCTTGCTCGAGGAGGGCTATAGCGTAAATATCTTCCTTAGAACGAATGTCTTTCTTTTCGTTCTTAAAGGGCATTGTCTCTAGTGTCCATAGCCTCTCGACATGCTGCAGGAGAGTGGTGTCTTCTTCTGTCACTCTGGAGTGGAGGCAGCTAGTGGCTGCTGGTCGGTTAAGAGACTTGGCGAGGGGGCCTTGTAATGTCCATCCTAGGCGGGTCTCGACTGCTGCAGGACAACCTCTGGGTCCTGTATGGACCCGGTCTATCGGGACTATGAGGTCTGCATGGTCGGAGCCTATCAGCGGGATAGGTAGTTGACGCAGGTGCACATATTTATCCATCAGCTTGGCGATGGGGTAGGTGTACTGCGATAGTCCTATTTCTTGGCTGGTGAAAGCATTAGTAATCCTATACCGTCTCTCTGGCTGCCCGCTTGCTGCGATAGTGAAGGAGACATTCTCGCCCTTTATCGTCTTTAGATCTCTTCTTATTGTCCGAATCGTCATCTGGTTTTCGCTCCCCCGCAGCCCCAGCTGGGCCGCAGCGGACGCGAGGAGAAGGGTCTTCTCTGATCCGTCATCAAGGACGGCGTAAGTGTCCATGACCTTATCTTGGTAACTCAGTGTTACACGGACCACCTTTAAGAGCACCTGGGCGCCCCCGCTGCTAGCGGGGTCAATGTACATAACACTTGCCTTTGTGCTGCTGGATGGTGCAGGCTTTCTTCTGTTACTGTCGTGTAGGACATCTAGGTGGGCTCCGTCACACCGACTACACCTCTTCTTTAGGCGGCACTCGGCTGCCATGTGACTGCGCGCACATCGGTAACAGCGCCTGTTGGACTTTATCCAGTGACTCACTTCTTCAGCGGTCATCTTCTTGAACAGGTCACATTGTGACAACCAGTGTTCCTTTTCGCAGTACGGGCACACCATCTTCCACTTCTCTTTCATCGAGGGGGTACTGTGGTTCTTGCTGCTCGGTACTGATTCTGATTGGTGCATGACAGTCACCAATCTTCGGCCATCGTTTGCTCTCCTAGGTCCCTCTCTGGAGCTTGGTGTGCTCCGCAAGAACGTATCCAACCGTAGGCTGCTGACTTCTCTCGCCAGGAAGTCGGCTAGGTCTAAGAGGGATGGCTCGGGACCGTTAGGATCACGGTGGTCTCTTTGCCGCCTGAAGCGCTCCTGTCGGGCGGGCGGCAGCTTCTCTAAAATCCTCTCGACATTCGAGTTTGCGTATAGTTCGTGCATACCCTTTTCTCGTTGCGCCCCCAGCATCCCTTCCAGGGATTGTACTTTGATAGACAGGTCGTCTAGTGAGCGATTGTCTGTTGCTGGGGGTAGGCGGTCAATATGCCTTATCTCTTGTATTACGTAATCCCATATACGTCCATATCTTTGGTCTAGTGCTGCTAGAGCCGCGGTGTATGGGGTCGTAGAGGTGGCATAAGCTAGCGCTATGTTGTGCGCTCTGGGCACTTTCAGGTGCTTCAATAGGATAGCATACTTGTGGCGTTCATCAGCTACATCCACCATCATTGTCTCTAAGCACATCCGTAGCTCCGTGTACTGTGCTCGGTTCTCATGGGTGAAGTCTGGAAACGTCGGTGTGCCAATGTATGACGCCGTGGATGGCTGGCACATCGGTGAGCGTTGGAAGAGAGGCCTCCTAGGCGAGTCTCCTCTTACGCCTCTCGGTGGGCTGGTACCGGCAGGGTACCATGGCCCGCTGGTCCAGGTGCTATTCCTCGGGACTGGTCGTGCGTCATGCTCACCTGTGAATAGAGTCGGGGGTCTGTAGCGCAGAGCCGCGGGGGTATAGCCTGGGCTGTACTGGACCTCCTGGTCCTGTGGAGTACTGTGCTGCTGTCGGGCTTGACTCTCCTCCTCTCCCTCTTCTTCCTCTGTCAGGTCATCTAGATCCTGTAGTCGTCTATTTAGCCTCTCCGCGGTGTACGCCGTTCCTTCCTTGTAGCTGGGTCTCACTGGGACCGGTCGGGGAAGGGGTTCGGAGGGGGGTATAGGCTCTCTCTGGTGGTCGAGTTCAGGGTCGCTTGATCGCTTAGGGGAGGGTGCCCTTGACCCGTGTCTTGACGAGGCCCTGGAACCCCTTGTGGAGGGAGGGGGTGTTGCCCTGGCGATCAGCTGCTCCATTAGCTGCGCTTGTAGTCTGTCGCGCTCGGCTTCGCGCTTGGTGAGATCTGCTTCTCTTTGGGCACCGGCAGCGGCACGCTGGGTGTCGGCCCGGTCTCTTGCCATATTCTCTTCCGTCTGAAGGCGTCTCATCTCCAGACGTATACGCTCTTCGTCGCTCCGTTGCTGCGCTTGAATGCGTTCTCTTTCCATGGAAGAATGTTCGCGCTCACTAAGCGTCTGTGCTTGGAGCCGATCGCGCTCTGTGGAGGCTGCTAGGCTGGCGAGGAACGCCTGTGCCAGCATCTTGTCCGCCTCGCTGGGGGAAGACGCTGGTTGAGGTGATCCGCTCCTGGCAGTACTCGTTGGGGATGCGTTCTCCTGCGGGGAGTCCTGGAGCTCTATCTCCTCGGCGCTCTCCTCATCTTGTTCCGTGCAGAGTTCCATCTCTGGAGGGTTGTCTTCCTCCCGGAGCTCTCCGGGGACTACTTCTTCGGTCTTGGCGGGGGGTAAAGTCGTGTCAGTTCCCTCCTGGTCCCCACCGTGAGCTTGGTCAGTTACATTAGAACCCACTAGGGCCTCTGTGGTCGGGGTATCCTGGTTGATAGGGTCGGACATAATTTTACTTTCTACTTTTACCGCGTTTACCGTTTGTAGAAGGCTAGGTAGTATACTGGCAGCGTAATCCTCTAAGTACTGAGGTGGCTGCCGTCTACGCTGCGGGCGTTCTACTTTAGGAGGACCGTTTCGTGGAGTGTTCATCATAGGCCATTTCAATATTAATACCACTATATTAATATTACACTAATTACCATCCGGCTCGAAGGACCAATTGTAACTGAGGGGTACAATTCCCTGACTGTATTGATAAGTATGGTATCATTAAACCACTACCGCTTTATGTACTTTAACTACTGGCCATACAGTACACGATATCTAAATATGATGAACACTTTCCACAATGAAATCGGTTCCAGTCAAAGGTAATAATCAAATATTTAATGGAGCAAAAGGTACATAGAATATTTATCTTACATTTATCATTTGAATGCACTTGTAAGGCAAATGAGTACTCGTAGGCAAATCAACACTGAATGTCCAATCTCTGGTTACGCAGGAAGCAAGTATACAACCTGGCTCTTAGGGAATTATATCTATGGTACACTTAATGATATAGCGGGATATTCTGGAGGGGGTCCTCCCGGTTGTAAGCCGGTAGGGGGGGTAGGAGAGCCGTCGGTAGTAGACCGTCTAGTCAACGATATCTATGGAGACTTCAAGTACAGAAGACAGTGCAATAGACTCTTGATCCGTAGATGAATACACCTTGGTTCTCTTGTAGGCTGTAGCTCCACAATGAAGAAGAAGCTAGGCGACCTCAGTCTCTCCGAGCGCCGACTCAACTTGACTCCTCTCGGGGGTAAATCCAACACTCACAGGCGTCGGCGATTATCCGCTCCACAAATCACAGTACCAAAGCAAATATATATTCCAGCCGCATAGGGCTCAGCAGTCGTCGGGTAGGTAATCCAGTGTACATGTCCCTCGGTCCTCGCCTAGATCTCCTCGGATGAAAGCGCCATGTGGTCGGCCCAACCTGGATAAGACTCTAGATAACACGAGGAAGCGTTGGAGATGCTGGTCACTTTAGAACTCTAACCGCACGATGCACCATACACGATAGACTATTATTACTTGATAGAAATACGTCGCACTCGACGGTACAGTGCCAAACTCTGACAATTCAATTATTAATTCGCACGCGGTCTCAATGCTATTCTAAGGCCAAACAGGCCATACTTCACCGCACGTCGTATCGTGGGTGAGGCTTCACGTTCTGTTACTAAGTTGGGAAGAAGGGTAAGGGACTTCTACATTTACTTGCGCCATATTTATATGCACGGTGAACAAATAGTGCCACTCTCATTTCGGTAGCCGTATCCCTGAGCGGAGCCGGGGCTAGTACGGACATGTCTCGTCGGTACCTTTGAACTTGACGCCAGGGGCTGGTCCCCTGGCGCCTGGTCCTTTGTCCAATAAGAGAATTAACTATTATGGGCTATAGTAGGCTAAAGGGATATTCCGTGTATATGTACAAGGAATATACAAGGGATATCAAACGATATACAAATACTATTCAATATATATCCATAAATAAATATATATATTCAGTTTAATCTGATCCTTCGTAACACTAATGATATTCCTACTTCTGCAGTAGTTGCATTTATTTTACAACATATTCAAAATAGTTTTGGGAGCAGGACTAAGTGGATTATGACTTCTGGAATCTATTCAGTTCATGACAACAATACATGACAACAATAACAATACACTTTTGTATTTATTAATGTCCAGATGTGACAAAACTAGTGATTGTATGACTTGCTTGGTACAGTAGCTGTGTCTGTTAAAAAATAGGCATTCCGTCTAATAATTGAAATACTTCTGCTCATTTTTGTTACAGTATTGTTAATGTGAGTTGACCAAGAGTGTTTCATCTATGTATCAAGAAAAAAATTAAAAATTAAAATGTACAAATCTCCATCTCTGCTTATTCAAACCAGAAGCTCGCCGACAACAAACTATCATTACACATGGGCAAAACAGAGTCCATTCTCTTCGGTTCAAATAACAAACTCAGCGAAACAGACGGCTTCTCAGTTACAGTGGGTGACAATATTGTCACAAGGAAAGATGAAATTACCTACCTGGGTTCCATCCTAGAGGCTAATCTTTCCTGTGACAAAATGGCATCCAATGTAATAAAAAAAGTCAATCAACGAACTCGATTCTTGTACCGGATCTCCTCCCTGGTAAACAAGAATACCCTGAAGACTCTGGCAGGAGCACTCATTCAAGGGTACTACGACTATGCTTGCACCTCATGGTACCAAAGCACCTCAAAGGCACTAAAAACCAAATTACAAACATCTCAAAACAAACTAGTCAGACTACTGCTTGACCTGACTCCTAGAACCCACCTCACCCCTGCACACTTTGCCAACCTAGGATGGCTTAGAGTAGACAACAGAGTACAGCAACTTGCAATGGGCCTGGTCTACAAGATACACTACACGACCAAGGTACCCATGTACATGTCAAAATACTTCCCAAAGGTCAGTGAATACCACGATCACAACACCAGAGGGAGCTCCACAAATCATGTAAAACCCAGATTCGGCTCAAACAAGGGACTAAACACGTTTCGCAATTATGCCACAACAATGTGGAACGCCCTACCCAAAGCTGTAAAGGAATGTAAATCACTACCCACCTTCAAAAACACTCTCAAAGAACACCTACGAGAGACTGCAATTCAAAACTGGCCCCTACAAATGTCCTAACCCAGTTGTACAATAAAGACCAAGCATGGCTTTGTCAGTATTCCAATGTACAGCCCCACCCAACCCCACCCCACCTACCCAACCTCCTCCAATGTACAGTTTCCATGGCAAATGTATGTCAGTATTCCAATGTACATTGTCCCCCCCCCCTACCCAACCCCCCCCCACCTCCAATGTACAGCCCCACCCCACCTACCCAACCTCCCCCAATGCACAGTTTCTATGTCAAATGTATATACTCTTCTGGATTTATTTAGTATCACAAACAGTACTGTATTTGAAAATCTGGTATGTCATAAATGTATAGATGTTCAAGTTCAAGTTCAAGTTCTTTAATAGTTGTCATACAGAAGTACAGAATACTTTCATACAAAATGCTTCTTACTGTTACGCTCCAGAGACTGTGCTAGACAAGATAGTATCAAATAACATAATAACATAATATAGCATGAATTTAGAAGAAGAAAAATGAGGTCACAGTGTTCGGTATAGACATATGTACAATGTTCTGAGTTACCATATAATATACAATACACAATACTATGCAGTGTACTAATGTACAGTACTATCTAGCAGTACTATCTATGTAGCAGTACTGTCTATCTGTATGTCATGTGTGTCATATGATGAATTGAAAATGGGGGACCCTGATGGAAACAAGACGAAAGTCTTTCTCAGGTCTGCATCCTCTTAGCAATTGTGTCACCTCACAGCGCTTTATGCCAGATCTCTACATTTTCATTTTTCAGATTATTCCAGATTGCTAAAGTACAGAATCTAAGCTTTCAAATGATGTGTCATATGTTGACATCTGAGAATGTTTTGAACACGATGTGCCCAATTATAACTTCTAAAACTGGCTGTGTTCTAGATTACCAAAGAGGTGAAAAGGTGTCTCAAAGGAAGGCAACTTTTCACACTTCAGACAGTTTCAACTGGGCGTCAATAAACCCCCCTCCAGCAACGCCCCTCACCTGAATAACATTAACATAATTAAGTGCTGCTGAATCAGAGTTCTCTCTCCTCAGGACCCCTGTCTCTCCAGGACCCCCTATCTGGACTGTATAGGACTGTGAAGCTATGTACCCCCCCCCCCATGCTGCTTTGACACCAGAATTATTGTTAAATCTATGTCACAACGAGAAAAAGCAACAAAGTCCTCACTCAGTGGCATGGGCCTAATGTTATGTAGCTCTGCAAGCTGCTTACACACTGCTTATCATATCACTCCTAGCTACACATACGCACGGTCCTCATGTCATGAGGTGATGAGCATCTTAAACTATCTGGACTCAGTGGTTAAGAGGTGATGCAGCATCTTAAACTAGCTGGACTCAGTGGTTAAGAGGTGATGCAGCATCTTAAACTAGCTGGACTCAGTGGCTAAGCGGTGATGCAGCATCTTAAACTACACACACACACACACAGTGCTCATATCCCTCCTAGTTACACACACACACAGTGCTCATATCCCTCCTAGTTACACACACACACACACACACACACACACACACACACAGTTCTCATATCCCTCCTAGCCACCACAACCTAATGTTATGTAGCTCTCCACCTTGCTATCTGATGCTCATCACCTCTCTTAGACACTGATGTAGCAGTACTGTCTACCTGTATGTCATGTATGTCAATGTTATGATGAATTGAAAATGGGGGACCCTGATGTAAACAAGACGAAAGTCTTTCTCTGGTCTGCATCCCCTTAACAATTGTGTGTATTGAGCTGTATTGTACTGTACCCATTCTGCAATCTGTGCTGAGATTATAAACTTGTTGTTATTACACACACACACACACACATGGACCCTGCATCCATACACTTTCGTCTTGTTTACAGCTCCCCACCTTGCTATCTGATGCTCATCACCTCTCTTAGACACTGATGTAGCAGTACTGTCTACCTGTATGTCATGTATGTCAATGTTATGATGAATTGAAAATGGGGGACCCTGATGTAAACAAGACAAAAGTCTTTCTCTGGTCTGCATCCCCTTAACAATTGTGTGTATTGAGCTGTATTGTACTGTACCCATTCTGCAATCTGTGCTGAGATTATAAACGTGTTGTTATTACACACACACACACACACATGGACCCTGCATCCATACACTTTCGTCTTGTTTACAGCTCTCCACCTTGCTATCTGATGCTCATCACCTCTCTTAGACACTGATGTAGCAGTACTGTCTACCTGTATGTCATGTATGTCAATGTTATGATGAATTGAAAATGGGGGACCCTGATGTAAACAAGACGAAAGTCTTTCTCTGGTCTGCATCCCCTTAACAATTGTGTGTATTGAGCTGTATTGTACTGTACCCATTCTGCAATCTGTGCTGAGATTATAAACTTGTTGTTATTACACACACACACACACACATGGACCCTGCATCCATACACTTTCGTCTTGTTTACAGCTCTCCACCTTGCTATCTGATGCTCATCACCTCTCTTAGACACTGATGTAGCAGTACTGTCTACCTGTATGTCATGTATGTCAATGTTATGATGAATTGAAAATGGGGGACCCTGATGTAAACAAGACGAAAGTCTTTCTCTGGTCTGCATCCCCTTAACAATTGTGTGTATTGAGCTGTATTGTACTGTACACATTCTGCAATCTGTGCTGAGATTATAAACTTGTTGTTATTACACACACACACACACACACATGGACCCTGCATCCATACACTTTCGTCTTGTTTACAGCTCTCCACCTTGCTATCTGAAACAATAGCTATCAATATAACGTTAGCAACTTTAACTTGCTAGCTAGCTAACGCTAACGTTAATGTAATATGGTTGGACTTGTGGTCGGCAGAAAAACTTGGTGTAGTTTTATCAAAGATGCAGAATTGTAAACATGCTACTGTAAACATAAACAAACATTCTTAAACGTACCCATGCAGACGCATCTCGACCGATCTCAGTTAATTCCGTTGAATAGCGCGGTGTTTTCACCGTGAGCAGAGACTGAATCAACTGGTTTAACAAAGTTCCTGTACTCGTTCATTAGATCCAATGCATTCATCTCTTTCTGATCCAGAGTGCTAATCCCATTGAAAGTGTAAACAGCCAGTGCGTCGCTTCAAACACTCCCCCAATGTAAATCTCTGCGGGCTGCAGGCTAGGTTTGATTCACATGCAAATACAGTAATTACGCCCCCGTTTCATTGAAATAAAGTCCGTGAACAACCTAAATTTAAACACAGGTTTGACACTATTTTAGATATTCTAACTGTTCGTTTTTATAGTAAACAAGTACTTATACATTCAATTTATAATAATGTGAAGAAAAGAAAAAAACACATAAAAAAAAGAGAAAACTCTAGAAGGTCTAGCCGAGAAAGGGGCGGGCCGAGTTGTGGTCGCAAGCGCTGGTAGGTGACACAATTGTATGTATTGAGCTGTACTGTACTGTACCCATTCTGCAATCTGTTAATAAACTTTTCAATCAATCAATCAATCAAGTGAATAGGAAAATATGATTATTCGATCCACAGGACAGCCTGATCACAAGAGTCGACGGTCCAGTTTACATTTTAACATAGATAAATGCCTTGTATTTTCAATTCATCATAACATAATATGACATACACGACATACAGATAGACAGTACTGCTACTGTACATCTATCCAGCTAAATGAACGTTAGCTAATGTTACGGCCAGCCTTGCGGTCGCATTCTATTTTTCGAGGGACCATAACCATAACGTTAACTTGACAGCAAATGTGGGTATGCTTTATTTGAGCAGTTGCTAGTGTTAGTTGATTGTCGTTCTGACATAACTGCAGTAAACAAACGAACGGTAAACCTAAGTTATCTTACCAGATTAATTCACTACACGATCCACCAGCCTGCTCAATCCAGTTACATTCCCCCCAGAGCGTAACTAGAGCCACAGTCTGCGAATCAGAGGCAGAGTAGGGCGGGTCTTCGGTGCCAGCACGTTGGGTAATAATACTGCACTGTATCTAGCTGATTATCCTTAAAAAACGCACGTTAATCGAAAATACCACACCATTACTGTACCCATGACAGTCAAATAATCAACAGAAAAGCATTACATTGCAAAATAATATGTCCAAGACTAGTGTCGCATGCACACACACACACAGATTGTACAATAGCCCCCTCTCTCCACCGTGTAACTCGACTCCCCCTACTGGTTGAACCAGGCAGAGCAGCGTCAGCTGACGTCATCTGCGTCAACAACCGGCATCTAGGCGTTAGAGACCTCGTTTTCCAGTCCCACATCTGTATATCAATAATCAAGATGGACGTCCTACCTAGATTCAACTTCTTCAGTTCAATGCTACCATTACCCCCTCCAAAGGGTTACTGGAAAGAATTACACTCCTCCACATACAAATTAATTTGGAATAACAAACCACCACGTATAAAAAGATCCACCGCACAGAGAAACAAAGCAGATGGAGGTATGGCATTTCCAGATTTCTACCACTACTTTAAGGCGTACACTTTAAGACCACTAACAACATGGTTTGATCCCCAAGCATTAGTATCCTGGAGAAATTTAGAAGAAAATATAGTAGCTCCACATAAGCTGAAGGGCATAGTATACACCAAATTACCAATTAAGCAATGCGAACGGAAATTTGGCCCCATAATCACTCATGTGATCCGGATATGGCGCGAAACACAAAAAAAATATTCTACACTACATAAATGGCATAATCATACTTATTCAATAACAATGCACTCTGGATAGAAAAACAACCTATAATGGGAAAAGCAAGGCATACACTCATTAGGAGACGTCTTCAATAAACAGGGTTTTTGTAGTTTCAATGAAATACGCAAAAAATGTAATCTCGCCAAGTCCACATATTACTTTTACGCACAGCTATTGGCATGTTTGAAGGCTCACGGTGTTCCATTAAATATACCAATTGTACACCACAGATACCACAAATTCTTCTATGAAAGAGAGACATCAAGAGGTTTTGTTTCAGATTTTTATGATCAATTACTAACGTCCTCATATGAAACCCTCCACCTAGACTCCGTCTGAAGGAGGGATATACCAGACCTGGAAAGTGATTTTGATTGGCAAGAAGCCTGGGCAAATATTCGATTCACATCAAGGAACCCGGACCATCAACAAATCAATCTTAACTATATTCACAGGACATACTTGACTCCTATAAGACTGAAAAAAATGGGTCTTATACAAGACTCCAAATGCTCCTTATGTACAAATGGGGACGAGGGGACATTTATGCACATGTACTGGGACTGCCCACCAGTTAAGATATTCTGGAAAGAGGTGACCCGGGACGGCCGCGTAGGTCTGCGAGGCAGTATGCGGTGCAACACTGGGGCGCCCAAATAGTCCTAACCTTTGATCTGGGTTATTCCAAAAACAATATTCCAATTGTCTGATCGCGATTTCCAGTATTGATGTCCATCGGGTCCCCGACATAATCTGGCACAACACATGCATCGAGTGTCCTGGAATGTGCTCCAATGTGCTCGGATGAACCGCTCGACTTGCCTGGGCCAAAATTCTCCGCCCGGACAACATTATATGTGACACACAGTCTGGAACAGGGTTTCAAAGGGTGGGCGATACTGCCACCTATATAGCAGGATCTGGCCGGTATTGCACTCTCGGGGTCTCAGTATGGCTTTCAATGGTAACATAGAGGTCCGTGAGACAGAATAGAATATTAAAATCGGAAAAAAGGAAAACGGACCAAATAACGTATATATACGTAATTGGTGTGCAACGGTTGGCGAGCAAACATGTATATATGTGAATGGCGCAGAATGAGTTAAGATGTCATGCTAAGATGTGAACTGTACATACTGTAAGTACTACTATAGGGCAGCGCATACAGTATCTACTATCTCCTAATGCAGGGGTCGGCAATTAGGTTTGCCCACAGGCCAAATTTTCCCCAAGCCAATGTGTGGCGGGCCAATGATAGTGAATTTTTTTTAACTCTGTCAAAAAAAAACACATATACATGTTTGCACTGTCTTTTTTCTATTATAAAGTGCCTCTCACACAGTGCATAACACATGAACAGATCAATCATTTGATTTTAATGCAGATGCTCGCATTATAAATCGAGATCAGTAGGGTGCATTTGATTTGAAGCACCACGGCGGGTGTATTATACATCGAATGTATTATTATTATTAAAACACAACACTCACCATAATGCAGGCAGCCCTGCCCTGGACTTATTATTGTTTCTGCTTCGGTCCTCCAAAATCCATGCTAATGTTTGAAACATGTTAAATGTCCACTCGCGTTGAATGCCCACCCAATGTCCACCCAACTTGAACACAGTTGCTTGCTTCATTGCCTTGTGTTGCCATGTCAACACGCGAGAGTCACCGGTTGCTTATTGCGAGAGTTACCTGTTGCGATAAACCCGTATTTTAAGAATGACTCCTGTTTATTAAAAGAAGCTTTATAGGTCGTAGGCTCCTCTTCTGGCTCATCAGTTGGTATTTCCCCGTTGCAAAGAAGTTATTCAAAGACGTTTGTTTTGTTTTTGCAAACGTTCGCTCGCATGACGGCATCCCAAACACGGAAGTGAAAGTGAAATTCCATTGGTTCTCCCAGTCCACGTGACCATTTCTAGCATTTCAATTGGCTATAGTGACAGCCATAGATATGATGAATAGATAGATACAGCTTCACAAAGACACTCTGGCGTCACGACGAGTGAATATTTCCTGCGAGTAAAATAAACATAATTTTCTCAAAATAACCTGACGGGCCAGAAATGATTGCTGGCGGGCCCATTTCGGCCCGCGGGCCGCCGATTGCCGATCCCTGTCCTAATGAAACAAGTCATTAGAATAATATAAGCCTACTGTTCGTTCATTACACACGTAGGCTATGTGTGTGTGCGTGTGTGTGTGTGTGTGTGTGTGTGTGTGTGTGTGTGTGTGTGTGTGTGTGTGCGTGTGTGTGTGTGTGTGTGTGCGCTGAACAGGTGGCCAGGAGTGCGAAACAAGACGGTATAAATATGGAATATTAATTCAGTCTATTCCACTATATATATCCACACGATTAGCTTTAGTTCTTATTTATTTATCCACTGTTATTTGCAGTGTTGGTGTAGTGTTTTTATTTGTTTTCGGACATCACAATGCCTCTTGAGGCATGACTGTAAATGTAAAAAAAAAATTTATCATACAAATATTTTCAAATGTATTATTATTATATATATAATTTTATTCCAAGGATGTCTGTATCGTCGACATGAACGCAATCACCATGATTCCTCCCAAATAAAGCCCTTAAGAACATCGCGCACACAAGTCTGTCCGACTTACGACTGCTCTTCAGTGCTCCTAAATCATGCTTTTAGTTAAGACCGAATCCAGGAGAAGGGACCATTGGTGAATCCCAAAATTGGCCAGAAAATGTCTTAACTCAATTAGTGCCAGCTATTAGACGTGGCCCGTCGTAGCAATGCCATGCTTTAAAAGATAGGAGTGTGTCACCTTGTTTGTAGAGCTATAACTATATTCTATATTAAAGCTATGTATCCAATGTCATTGTCAATTGACAGTATGAACCTTCCCTTCCCTTCAGCTAAGCTAATAACGTTAAATCAAGTGGCGTTTCCGGCCCTACACAAGCTAGAGTTAAAAATCCAAATGCATTTGATCGGTATTATGTTCCACCATAAATGCATGAAAGGGGGGGGGGGGGGGGGGGCAGGGGAAGTCGTTTCTGATTATTGATTACCAGTAACAGCATTGAATGCTAAAAATGCTAATCAGCTGGATCAGTATGAAAACATTGCACAATCAAGCCATAATTTACGTCAGATAGTCCTTACCTGTGGCTGGGAGTATTCCAAAAATAATATTCCAATTGTTTGATCGCCATCTGGTACATCCAATGTCGTTTAGGGCCACGGCATAATCAATCACAGCATATGCATCGGATGTCCCGTAGACGTTTGGATGGGACCGATTGAACCTATAGCCTTGCCGTGTAGTAAAAATCTGTGCCCGGAGACCTTACAGTGCAGCTCGATACCGCCACCTGGGACAATCTGGCCGGTACTGCACCCTCGGCGTCGCAGTAGGGCTTCTAACGGCAACACACGGGTCCCTGCCATTAAATAGGATATTCAAATTTAGAAAATTTAAAAAAATTACCAAACACGTAATATTACGTGGTCTGGCACCCAACGGTTGTCGGGCAATCACGTAATATTACGTGGGTGGCACTGATTGAGTTAAGTGCTGCTAGGACAACATTTTGACTGATCTTTTGTCGTCCATTGTTGAATAAGACCCATTGTTGTTGGAGTTTTAGACTTGTCCTACATCAAGGATTATAGCCTCATTTCAGATCTTCAGAGCTCACTGTGGCCAGGGCATGGAGCTATTGCAAAGCTAACTGGCTACACCGCTAGCATTAGCAGCCACCCAACACAGTAAAACTGCTTTTTCATCCAGCTAAATGCTTGTAGGAAGGATCGTCTTGAACAGAACACTAAGTACCAGCAGGATTAATTAATGCTTAAAATAGTAGGAAAGACATCCTGCATGCGTGAGTAGCAGATATCAACATTAGCTGCCAATTTGTAGTTCTCCTACTGTACGTCTCAATGGTGTCATGCTTGATATTCCTTACGTTTGTTGGGATGCGCTTGTCTGTGTGTATTTCTTCAGACAGACAGACAGACAGACAGACAGACAGACAGACAACCAGACAGACAGACAGACAGACAGACAGACAGACAGACAGACAGACAGACAGACAGACAGACAGACAGACAGACAGACAGACAGACAGACAGACAGACATTCATTGTCCACTTTAATGGAGATTTTCTTTTGGCTTCACCATGGTTGCAATCAAACAGTCACACAATACAGACCACCGACACAGTGCAGACAACATAGGCCCCTAACAGCCCAAAACATAGACAAAAACCAGAGCTTCAAGAACCTAACCAGTGCCATGGTTAAAATGTATAACATAGTATACTAGGAATTCATCAGGGCAATGGCATGTGGAATAAAATACTTCTTAAATATGTTCTTTGAGGCTCTGTAACTCAAACCTATTACACCTTCCAGATGGAAGCTTGTCAAACGCATTATGAAGGGGGTGTAAAGGATCAGCCAGTGTTTGCTGAGCCTTGTCTCTGTTCCAGAGTACATACATCTCAGACCACTGTGTTTTCCCTATAACCTTACTAGCCATGCTAATGATCCTTGCCAGTTTGTTCTTATTCTTGGCCTCAGGAGTACCATACCAGGTTGAAATGTCAAAGGTTACAACACTTTCAATAAGACTTTTGTATCAGAATCACAAGGCCAATGACCTGAATTCTTAAATATAAGTTTGCTGCAAACACATTTGTTTTGTTAACTCTTTTGGAGTACTCTTCATCAATAATGTATTTGTTTCAATTTTCTCCAGCATATGCTAATGAGTGGGCATGGTCATGTAGGATTCAGGTGTAATGGGAAATGGTAAGCGGTGCATTTATATAGAGCTTTTATCCAAAGCATTTTACAATTTGTTTCTCACATTCACACATTCACTCACACATTCACACACCAATGCCAGAGGCAATCATGCAAGGTGGCAACCTGCATTATGGGTTAAATGTCTTGCTCAAGGACACTTCGACACACTGCCCGGTAGGAGCGGGAATCAAACCGGGAACCTTCCGATTACCAGACGACCACTCTACCTCCTGATCCACTGTCATCCCTCATAATAATCAAACTAGCATTCATGATAGCTGTTGTAGGGCTGCAACTAATGATTATTTTCAAAGTCTAATATTCTATCAAGCACTAATTTGAATATTCAAATAATCTATTATCTAAAAAAAAGTGTAACCATAACAAAAAAAAACAGTAGGCTACTTTTCTTTTCTTCTTCAGTAAATTGCCTTGCCAATTGTTACAGAGGACTTTCCAAATGCATCAATGCAGCAACTCAACTCAAAACCCACCCAATCTAAACACTCAAAGAGTCAACACTCCAGACATAGGACCCTGGGTCGGCTCCAGCAGCGCCACTAGAAATAATCAACAAATAAAATAAAAGCTTCATCAAAATGGCTGTCTAGTATTTCGTAAACAACAGTTGGATAAACAGCAGAGTTGTTGTCGTTTGTTCTGGTGGGGCACTTGACTTGACCCTCCCTCACTGAAAGCCAGAGAGAGGGCAACACTCTGCTCAGTTGAGCCAACTCATAAAATGAATGTAATTCTTGTTGTAACAAAGAGTTTTAAACACAGGCTACGTTCACACTGCAAGCCTTTTTGCCCAATTCTGATTTATTGCTCAGATCTGATCTTGTTTGTTTGGCTGTTCACAGCCTTCTGCTCTGCCGCACCCAGACTGTGGAATGCTCTCCCCATCCACCTGAGAGCACCACAATCCGTTGAGGCTTTTAAAAGGAGCCTAAAAACATTTCTTTTTAACAAGGCGTTTGCCTGAATTTTTCTTTTACTTTTCTTTTTACTTCTATTCATTTTTTTTCATTATTTGAATCTATTTTATTTTTATGTTCTTCCATTTCATTGGTTGTTTTATTCATTTTAATTGTTTTATTCATTTAACTTTTTGTCTTTATCTCCTGTAGCACTTTGAGATTTTTACAAATGTAAAGTGCGGTACGCGGAGCTATTTCTATATTCTATATTATGGCTATGTCTATGTGTCTAATACGCCCGTCGCTTATCAATGACTTGTTTGCAGTCAACATGTATGAAACGGATTGTTTTTTCATCTGTACATTTCCGTTTTATACCGTTTTGAAAAACGGAAGTTTTTGAAAATGTCCAGAAAAATATAAATATTCCGTGATAATAGCTCTTTAGTGGAATACACAAAACACATTTTTCGGTTTATTTATGAATCGTTTTCAAATAAACGCTCGATTATCGATAGTATATGTGTACTTATGCATGCTATAGAAGCGGGCTGAAAAATCTATTATCTATTTCCTGGTCAGCGCTAACGTCATACACGCTGTGGTATAATATAATGTCCTCATGTAAATATACTCCCCTCCCCTGTGTCCCCCTTACCTGTGCCCCCCCCCCTCTCTGTGGAATAAGACATTCCCCTCCCCTTTCTCCCCAAACCTGTACCCCCCCCCCATTTGACCTATCAAATGGGACCGGCGATGCCTCGGCAGTACGTGAATGTACATTTAACGAGACATTAGTCGCGGGTTGAAGGGACAGAGAGTATGATTAAAAGGTATATATAATCTAATATATCGCTGATAAATTTCGAAGTCAGGTTCGGTCGTTATGACTTTAATAACGATGTATAGGTTATCAAGGGATAAATGCCTTGTCACAGCGGTGCTGGTCGACTAAATGAACAGCGATCCAATACAGTCAGATATACACACACGTTAACTTATATATATTAATGTTTGTTTGTCTGTTTTAAGTCTCGTTTGTATGTGCACAGTATAGAACCCGCCGCGGTGCTGTATTGAGTAAAGAAACCGACGGATAGCGTGACGAGCATAGGGAGACGAGTACCGTTATACAGAGGATAACATTGAGGTGCAACTCACGGGACAAACTAGGATAGTAATTTCCGGAATCAACAAAACCGGCCCACGGGAACGACCATTTGGGGAAGTATAGTTTTATCGTTTCAGTTTGTTTACGTCTCACATATGCACAGGCGCGTTCATTCGGTAACAAAACGCTGGTTTAGGAATTCCAGGCTATTGAGAGCTCGTGGGAAAAATACTGTATGGATTGCAAAGCGTTATTTCCGAGATGAATGGGAACGCGTGAACGTCGCGTGGACTGATGACGTCATACAAAAGTGCGAAATGAAACTATCATTGGGCGAACGGTAAGGTTTAATATGCCCGAGGCCGAAGGTATATGAAATTCAAGAGACAGAAAGGGACTGAGTTAATCTACATTAGAACACAAAGCAGTTTGGAGCTAAAGGGAAATCAATTGTGAGACGATAGCAGACACTATTCAGGATGGACACTTGAAACCCACAGGGTATGGAACCACTTAGTTAACATGAATCAGACACGGGTGAAGAATTTGCAGTCATGAAAGGCACCATATTTCCCATACTAACAAAATAACATAACTTGCATGCTATCCCCTCCTTCTATTCTCTGCTTATAACCAATAACATGCATGATTCTTTTAACAAACTAATACATTTCCATGACTGCAAAATATCAACCACCAAAATTGAAGCACAATTATCTAAATGTACAAGGTATACACATACATTGATCATTTAGCTGACACTTTTATCCAAAAGCGACTCACAGGTTCTGTATGACAGGACATCAAAAAGGGCACAACTCTATCAGCTGAGTAACAATGGTCATCAAAGTGTTGAGTGCTACAGTGTAGGTTAGTTTATTAGGACAAATGCATGACAGTAAGGTTAGCTAGGGTTAGATTTATTTGTATCAGTTGAAAGCAGGATAATCATTTACACAATGATTATCAAAATGCACAAGGTGTATTAGAGGTAATTAAATTAATACTACTTAAGAGTAGACGAGAAAATGAATGATTGTTTTTCATGCAAAATTAACTGGCTGCCTAGATTTTATGTTTTTCCCCATGCTAAATTATGACGAGCCACACTGAGGTAAGTATCCTGAGGTACACCCAACGCATCCTGAGGTAAGATCAAATTAAATTTGACATCACAGATTATAAAGATAAAAAATAAATGTTTCTGATTCCATGCAAAGATCGGATCCAAACGATATCAAATGCACGATGGTATTACACAATGAAATGAATTAACCCTAAATGATTTTCCTCTTTAGCAGAAAGGCGTTGAATCATTTATGTGAGTAGTTTTCTAAGGCAGTTTTTAACATCCTCAGATCACAAATTGGTGAGAGGACAGGACGAGTGAGACAACGCGTGACCTGAACCACGAACGACGGCAGAACCAGGCAGAGAGGAACACAACCCAGCGACATGAGCGACCCACGACAGCATAGGACCACCAGGGACGCCGCCAAGGAGCTGCGGACACAACCAGGACGACGACAGCAACCGTGGGAGAGCCGCCATCCAACCCAGCCCACAGACGTCCCCAAGAAAGTGGAGCAGGGGACCACGAAGGAGACTGACCAAGGAGACACTGACGAAGAGGAGATCAACCTTTGACGGCCTCCACCCCGGCACTGCAGACCACGGCAGAGGAGATCAACCTTTGACGGCCTCCACCCCGGCACTGCAGACCACGGCAGACCAAACCCATCACCTGCAGATGGGAACCAAAGCCCCGACCATCAAGGTGGATTCCCATGACAAGATTGTCATCCGTGTGACTGTGAGAGAGAGCGTCCTACAGACAGGCCACTACACCAGCAAACCCTCGCCCCTCTGGTACCGCGATGACGGGGAGCGGGGGACCAACCACCACACAGCACGTTCAAGACCACCCTACCACCATGTCTCTGGGCCTGATAGGGGCCAAGCGTGAGCACAGTGGCGGATGTGTGGTGGTGATGGAGAGCAGCGCAGGCTCCAGGAAAAGAGTCTGCAAGGCCACTATAGTTGACCCCACTGCTACAGGTGACCCTTGACAGTGAATGTTCCCGACTGCATCGTCAAGAAGAGACACATCAGAGACCTGTGGACCAAGAGACTTCTGAACGCCACATTGTCCACATTATTATGTATTTATAAAAATTTTACTGTGTTACTGTATTACATCACATTTGAATTACTTAGGTTACAAAATTGTATTGTCAGACAAGAAAGAATCAGTTGGTTTATTCTCTCATGGAAGAGGACATGTAACGTTGTTGTTTTGCACCTGTATGGTGAACAGTTGATAATATATGCACTAGAATTACATACAGAAGCGATGCATAAGACGTTTTATCTCCTCATTTATAGAGAAGAAATGGAGAAAATTGCCTGATTCTAAGTAAAGACCAACAAAACTGAGACAATCACAGATGAAAGTGACACTCAAACTCAGGTTAAATACAACTGGATCCTAAGTAATTTCATCAAAAATCATTATAAAATGTGCATATATATATTTTTGAACAGTTTCCCATAATCAATCATGTTAGTTTTATTAACCACCAGGTTAACGGTTGTTAAAAATGTTTTTGTACACATTAGCCTTATGTGTAAATCCTATTCCTAATAATTATGCACACAATTTTGTTTTTCACCCTGTGCACTCTGACCACACAGAGACAGTGCTCACATGTATGTAATAGTTTTATTACTATGCCTGTATGCACAACCATCACATTAGCTCCCCTGAGTCACAACATGAACGACTGAAGGTATGCCAAGATATTTGCACAGCTATAGCTTCTAATGATTATGTTAATTGTTGTTTGATATCAGAGTTGAGGACCACTCATTGATATAGGTATTTTGAGCAATTAATAAAAGAAAAGGGTGATATCTATTCCCACATCTCTGATATAAAAATAACACAGACCGCAGTCCAGTCGATCATGTCATGAATCATATATGTAAATAATTATATTTTAAACTGTTACGAGGATGGTCTTAGGCTAACGAACAGGCCTGAACACTATTGGACTGAACAGCAAAAGGACGATAATCTGAACACACCGAAAGATCATTAGAATAGACTCTTCAAGGACAATAACATCTGTTAACATCTGAGCTGAGGTTTCTGTTTAGAGAAATAAAACCACGCTTTTCCTTGTAAGGTATTTCACGTTGTCGAAGTGTCGAATTCTTACGGAGGAGGGGAAGTATTATGGTTTATGGATTGCACTAACGGGGGAAGATAAGGATCTTATCTACCAGTATCGGAGACGTCAGGACCATTAAAAGTACACAACGCAGAGGAATTGGATGGAGGGCCAAACAGACGAAGACGTGATACTGGCCAGTTTGATCAGAATCTTACATCGGCCAAAATATTCATTATTTTAATTATTTTCTATTTTATTCATTATCTGATAACCGATGGATTACATCGGTCCCCACTTTTACCTGTTCCAAACAACCCTGGTATATTATACATTAATCTCACCCACATTATAACAGAGAAAAGTGAGTATTGTGGTATAATATAATGTCCTCATGTAAATATACTCCCCTCCCCTGTGTCCCCCTTACCTGTGCCCCCCCCCCCTCTCTGTGGAATAAGACATTCCCCTCCCCTTTCTCCCCAAACCTGTACCCCCCCCCCATTTGACCTATCAAATGGGACCACACACCCCCCCTTGTTGAACTATATAGGGCTATATAGATCAGCTGAAATGACCTAGGTGAGAAGACATCGATTGTGGTCGGGAGGAGCCCTATATAGTTCAACAAGGGGGGGTGTGTGGTCCCATTTGATAGGTCAAATGGGGGGGGGGGGGTACAGGTTTGGGGAGAAAGGGGAGGGGAATGTCTTATTCCACAGAGAGGGGGGGGGGCACAGGTAAGGGGGACACGGGAGGGGAGTATATTTACATGAGGACATTATATTATACCACAACGCACACACACATTGAGATATGCGAAAAATACATCTGATTACCCCAAGACTAGTAACATAGATTCCTTACCTCACATCAGATGTTCTGCAAAAAGATTATTCCAATTCCTGATCGCCATTCCAAATATCGATCACGTTTATTGATCCAACATTAGGTACTCAAAACACATATTCCACGCTGTTCTGAGGGTCCACAATGAATCCGATCGGTTCGGGTTACATGCCTGAGAAGTAAAATGTGGAATCCGGATATTTTTTTCCTCATACATTTTTATTGAGTCCAATCCAATGGGTGCATTATAATCCGGGAGACGATAGGGGCGGTATTTTCCCTGTTCGAGCTCATAGACAGTCCCAATGGTAACGTGAGGCTAGATTGATGCAAAATGAATGGATATCGCTAATAAAAGCAATAACGATTAAATAACGAGATTTCTCGTCATTGGCACTCAACGCATGGCATGAAATAACGAGTTTTATCATGGCTGGCACTCAAAGTGTTACAATTCACTTTAGACACTTTTAACACTACACCATATTATTTGATCTATTTATTACAAAAATATTTGCACTACATCCATACCTTATTTTAGCATTTAGAATTTTTTTTAAGTTATCATTTTGTACCTCATTGTTTGCATTTTGGACTTTAGGTTGTACTTTAGTTTGTATTATTGTATATTGTATATTTTGTATAGTGTTTGGACTTTTTTCGTTTTACTTGTTTTACTGTATGAAGCACATTCTCAGGGGGCTCATACACAGTGGCGTTTTTATATGTAAAATTTTGGTGGGACAATGATGGCCTGGTGGTAGGTGTGGGGTGGGGGGGGGGGGTGAAAGTGGAAGTTTTTAGTGTAAAGAAACACCTTATTTATTGCATTTTGATGATTTCTTTTGCACTTTGTGATGGATTAAATTAACTGCTATTATAGAGCTCAACGCCACTGAAGGCCACACCAAAACACACATAGACAACTTTTTTTGGGATTCTATGATGACAACCACATTATGACAACAACCTTGTCTTTAAACATGACACTACCATCATCAAGTGATTCAACACAACAGCATTGCCAAAGCACGGACCAGGACCATAACATTAGGATGATAAAATCTCACTCACCAAAGCTGTGGGCTCACTTGAAGAGAAAGGCAGCATTTCGATGCTGGTAAAATTTGCGTTAAGTCACGGCTGTCCCATGGTATTGCGAGTAAAGGTTTTTATCCTATTTAACTCATTCAGCGCCAGAGGGCACTGTGTACTGTGTGGTTGAAAGGCCAACACTTTAACACAATGGTTAAATACATTCCCGTTTTATACCGTGGTATATATAAGCATGGTTTTAAGGTAATTCATGGGATGCGGGTAATAGCCCCCAACGTGTATTATACTAAATGCATTGGCGTTCCGTCCCTACACACGCTACAATAAAAAAAATCAAATGCATATGATAGGTATTATGTTCCATCATGAATGCATGAAAGGGGGGGGGGGGGGGGGGCGTTTTTTTATGCTTTGATGGTCACCAACAGAATACGCTATGGACTAGTGTTACACACATACGCTTGGATCGCAATGAAGGCATGCTTTGATCAACGCAAGATTGATATCATATAGCCCTTACCTTGACTAGGATCTGCCCCAAAAAGAATATTCCTCCAATTAACTGTTTGCGAGTCCCAGTATTGGTGTCGATCGTGTCGCCAACATAATCCGTCATACATCATCGATCTGGAGCATTTGACGCTCCTCAAGCCGATCAGGACAACCGCTCCCCTTGCCCGACATGGAAAAGTCCACACGGACCAATATAATCGACGCACAGCCCAAGACACAGAGTTTCAAAGGATGTGCAATACCGGCTGCATCCTACCAGGTGGCGGCATTGGACTTTTGCGATTTCAGACTCATTCCCTATGATAACACCAGGATCCCTGGATGGATAATGAATGGAAATATCGAATAAAAGAAATAACGATGAAAACACGGCTTTTCTCGGGTTTGGCGCTCAAGCGTCTGCGCGTTAACCCGAGATATCTCGGGTCTGGCCCCGAATGAGTTAATGTGGAAAAGTTCCTCTCCTCTCATCATAAGAGTTGTTATGATGATTTTCAGCAGACTGACGGTCTCAGTAAAAGCCTCTTCTATGTTGTTCTCATGGATGGATGTTAACGGTTACCTGTGCAAGCTGTTTGAGTTATAACGATATCCAGTGGCTTGGTGTGGACCCAGACGTTTGGTTTAAGTTTTCTCCTCCAAATTCAGGGTTTCAAACCTGTTTTTGAGTAAATAATCCACCGTGTTAATTTTCACGTAAGGTCACTAGCTAGGTAGTTTAGTAGCTGCCAGTAGCAATGAAAAACTTCTTTGCCAACAGTAATCCGACGCCAGCCAATCAACTTTGAAATACGAAATGACGTACACTTAGGGCTAGGGGCTCCGAGCCCCACTTGCCATCAAATTGATGTGGTCTACTGTGAATGATACAAGACCCTGAGCATGTGCATTTGGATTTTCCCACGTACAGTACACCCTGCATTGATAGAGAGGGGCTAGCCCCATTTGTGCTATTTTAGACCTAACGATCGGGAGAATGACGCAATCTGAAACAGCAAGGCAGAGAGATGACATGAACTAAAATGTATATGCTATTTTAGTAAGATGCTATATCCATACATAATACATTTGACCAAATAATAGGCAGATCTTTAAGAATGAATAATTTGTCTGCAGTTCTTTTTTGGTGACACTGCTCATACAGAACCAAGCATTTCACTGTAATGTACATGTACTTTATACGTGACAAATAAAACAGAACTTGAACTTGGAATCAGACACTATAACTTCCATACTAACTCCCGCCAGACGCGACAAGCTCCCTCCTGGTAGCCCCACAAAAAACAACAACTTGAATACAAAAACATTTCATATACTTAGTATCTCCCGACAGCTGGGTCCCACCACAAAAAAGTGTTTTATACCCATGCAAAACACCTTTTAATACCTTTTAAGGCCTTAAAATTAGAATTATGAATTTAAGACTTTTTAATAACTCTGGAGATGTTCTTTTTTGTCCTTGGTAGTAGCCCCCCCCCCCCCCCCCCCCCCAGTAGAGTAGGTGTAATAATTGTATTTGGCTACCCCTTACCTCAATAGTGCAATTGGTAAATATAGTCAAGTGAAGTGAAGATACCAGGGCAATGTGAAGTCAGACAATAACATTCCTCTGAAGACGTCCTCACACCCTATCCATCTTTATACAGTGCGTTTCAAACTTTCTACATATAAATCTAGTGAGTCCCGGGGGAACATTGTGTTTGTCCATACAGGAAGTGCACCCGATGAAACACAAACTCCATCACTACGAGCATAAAAAAAGAAATTACCCCACAACAAGAGGGTGATAAAGGGCTTCTCGGGCTAAAATTAAGACCCTCTACCAAGGTCTCGGGCACCTAGCTTGACAACCATTCTCTTTGATACAGTATCATCCCTCTGCGCCATTGGCTATTACGTGTGAACTCGCTGTCTCATGGCAGCTAAGGAATTTATTGGCGCTCCATTATTAGGGAATTGCGGGGAAAGAAGGGGGAATGCACTATGGTTTTCCGAGGATCAGGTTACGATCACCTCCTACATTATACCTCTTGACAGCTTTGTCATCCCTGTGCACTGATGTGCTCTGCAGAGTGCTCTGATATCATTAGCTTCATTGCTCCTAATGTGTCTGCTCCCTTCAGTAGGAGGACAGGTCATATATTGTGCAAATAGGTGGACAGGAGCCAAGAGCTGGAGATCAGAGGATAAACACTGCCTCTTCTTCTGCTAAATCACAGAGCATGTGGAAAGCGACAGAACAAACTATTTCTATTTAAACTGTTATTTACCTGTGTTCCAATAACTTCATATCCACATTGAAGGGGATCCAGCCTTTATTGTATTATTGTACCTACGGTAGCCTGTATGAAAAAACAAAACAAGCATTTAGTTAACTATGATTCAATGTGTTTATGTTAAATGTCCTTTCTCCATTTGTGAGAGGTGACAGTGTTTTGTTGGAAAGATGATTTTTGAATGCAAGGTATTGAGGAAAGATGATCTTTGAATGCAAAGCATTGAGGAAATATGATTTTTGAATGCAAGGCATTGAGGATAGATGATCTTTGAATGCAAAGCATTGAGGAAAGATGATTTTTGAATGCAAGACATTGAGGAAAGATGATCTTTGAATGCAAAGCATTGAGGAAAGATGTTTTTTTTAATGCAAGGCTTGAGGAAAGATGTACTGTAGGGTGTTTTACTCACTGCTCAAATAATGTGAGAAAAACTGAGCATGACGTAATAAGCATAGAGGTCGACCAATAGTGTGTTTTTAAACGCCAACATAATAACGAAGCCGATTTGGGCCTAATTCTGCATGTGACTAGCATACATTAGCCTGGTTGTAGAGAGGAGTCTTGTATGGTTCCATTGAGACCATTTTCATTCAGATATCTTGAGGTGAGAAGTAAAGGGACCCCCTTGAAAATGGCCATGCCTGTGGCATTTTCCATCAAATGTAAGCTAGCTTAAAGTAGCTTAACTTTGGGGCAAAATCTACCCCCTTTCTTTTCTCATGAGAAGACTGGTAACTTTAGTTCCATATGATACCAGTATCTACACGCTAGCTTAAAAGATGAACCCGCTAGAGCCCTTTAAAGATGGCTAATCAAATGGCAGGTTATACCGATTAATTGGTCAACCTTTATTTTAATTATTTAACCAACACTATTTCCAGCTAATTGTGTCATAAATAAACAGGAATGTCTAATTGTATTTTAATTTGTATTATTACCTTGTGCTTCTTTGTAACTTAACGAACTAAAGTTATAAACACGCTATTTCACTGTGACCTTTGCTAATGGTGTTTTGGGCCACACTGTTCTGACTCCTAGCTCTGAAAATACACGCCTTCCTTGTTTTAATTTCCATAGTTTGGACAAATCAGCATAACTTTAGTCAACATTTGAGTTTTATCTACTGGGGCTGACCCAAATACTTCAATGGTTCAAAGCTTCAAAGCTTCAATCGTCGCCTTGGTAATCAATGTCAAAATCACTATTCTAATGCTTAATTTTCTTTGTTTTTGGTAGTCTTTATTTTCCAAACAAAATGTGCCTACATCAGCATTAGAAATAACTTGTAGAAGTAATAATCCAACATTATTCTCAAACAAGGACATTTACATTTATCTAACCATATACTCTGTATGATAGCATGTACAACAGTGCTGTATATACCGCATATATACATTTATATATTTATATTTATCACATATATCCATATCTGTCTGAATATACCTGCATATTAATTATAATCATTCTACATACCTACTTATACACCTGCATATAACTCTGTATGATAGCGTGTACAATAATGCTGTTTATATATATTGTAATGGGAAATATTAAAGGACTAAACGATGAGCCGTTTACAAATCATTCTGAGTCATTATTAACACTTTAATCGCCGATGACGTGTTTAGACGTCATTCCTAGCCATGCTCATTCTGCCGAAGACGCCGTAACTCGTCTTTGATGTCAATATTTCAAAAATCTGTGATCGAAATCATATTTCTCCTCCGGGGTCCTGAGATATACTGCTGATCTCCACTCAACTCTCTGGCGGTTCAAGAGCGCCAACTGGTGGCCGATCGGCAGATCGCCAACAGGAAGTGACTCGTCAAACAGGAAGTGCTTATCCATAAATCGTCCGGGCACTCGCGATCATTAGCAGGACTCTATCTCAACACACTGGATAATCAATCGCTCGCCCTAACTCAATAAACAACGTTATTTGGACATATATAGTATTATACAACCTGGAAATGGTTCATCAGGATCAACATCCCATAATCGAAAACTGTCTACTCCACGCTGATCGTCCAACGGCGCGAGGAAGATACGGTGAGTTTCAACGTTATTTTCTAACGTCTTCTATACTAACTGATCTGATGATCATATGACCCACACTAGATGAATGGTATAACGTTGCTCACGGAATTATAAACGCCCCCTCGCCCATCCGGTCAATATCAGATGATACGTAGTAACTTCTAGAACCACGTCCAGTTGAAATTTTTTATCTCGCGCCGATTGCTATCAAACTGTATTTCATCATCAATATAATGCATTTGGAGCTATAAATCAAGTTCTGGAGAAAGCTGCAGAAAACGATAAAAACATACTTATACTTTAGACCATATTTTAGTATGAATATGTGAATGAAAAAGTATATCGTTGCTACACCCTGAACAATGGATATAGGACATTGAATGGGCCATAATAATGTCAATTTAGCAATAGAATTTAAAAAGTTATAGCCCTGCAAAGAAGGGGAACTTCTCCATAGACAAATAGAGCTGGCTAGGGATGGTAAATTATGAATTTAACCCATGGCAATCAAAGTGTTAATAATAATAAGAAAGTTTATTTCACCGTGGCCACAAATGAAAGGACAGTTTATAGTCAGAGACAATATGTTAACACATTAGCGTCTGACCATAGACTGACCTAGAGCGCTGTTCAGACATATGTTAAATACACAGTTGTCAGTCATAACATAATATCAGATATGATGATGAAGGTAAACAAAAATGGTTCTCAGTCACTGGGAACAACAACAAAGAAGTTATGGCTGGGGGGATGTCGGAGTGTTCTTAACACTTTAATCGCCATGGGTTAAATTCATAATTTACCATCCCTCGCCAGCTCTATTTGTCTATGGAGAAGTTCCCCTTCTTTGCAGGGCTATAACTTTTTTAATTCTATTGCTAAATTGCCATTATTATGGCCCATTCAATGTCCTATATGTATTGTTCAGGGTGTAGCAATGTTAAACGTTTTCATTCACATATTCATACTCAAATATGGTGTAAAGTAAAAGTATGTTTTTATCGTTTTCTGCAGCTTTCTTCAGAACGTGATTTATAGCCCTAAATGCATTATATTGATGATCAAATACAGTTTGGTAGGAATCTGTGCGAGATAAAAAATTTCAACTGGACGTGGTTCTAGAAGTTTCTACGCATCATCTGATGATGACCGGATGGGCGGGGGATCATTTATAATTCCGTGGGCAGCATTAGATGATTCATCCAGAGTGGGTCATATGTTCATCAGATCAGTTAGTATAGAAGACGTTAGAAAATAACGCTGAATCTTACCGTGGCTTCCTCGCGCCGCTGGCAGATGAGCGTGGAACAGAATTATTTCTATTATGGGATGGAGAAATGCCCGATCCATTTCCAGGTTGTATAATAGTATATACGTCCAAATCATGTTGTTTTTTCGAGTTATTTGCACCGATCGATGTTCACTGTGTCAATACGGAGTCTCTCTAACGATAGCGAGTGCCCGGACCACATATGGATGAGCACTACCGGTTCAAAGGTTAATTTCCGGTTGGCGATCTGCCGATCGGCCACCAGATGGCGCTCTTGAACCGCTAGAGAGTTGAGTGGATCTTTGCAGTGTGTCTCAGGGCTCCGGAAAGGAAATATGATTTCGATGACAGATTTTTGAAATATTGACATCAAAGACGAGTTACGGCGTCTTCGGCAGAATGAGCATGGCTAGGAATGACGTGTAAACTCGTCCACGGCGATCATAGTGTTAAAGAGACATACACACATTAACCAGTCAAGCTGGTCACACTGAAAGTCACGCTGTATAACATGATGTCTCAACACAGATCTATAAGAACATGATAATATATTCCACGACAACTCCCCCGTTTGATAATTAATCACAATCATTATTGTTACGAAGGATCAGATTAAACCGAATATATATATTTATTGATTGATATATATTGCCTAATATTTGTATATCGTTTGATATCCCTTGTGTATTCCTTGTACATATACACGGAATATCCCTTTAGCCTAGTACAGACCATAATATTTCATTCTCCTATTGGACAGCGGCCCACCAGGCGCCATTGCCATACCTCCAAGGTCTGGTTCAAAGTCACCGCCGGGGACTTGCCTGGACATGAACGGTTCTGCGCAAGGATATGAGACAGGAATAAAGCTGGTACTAGTTTGTTCACCTAACGTATAAATACGGCGCAGGTGAATACAGAAGTAGAGTTACCCAATAAATTGAAGCCTCACCCACGATACAACGTGCGGTGAAGTATGGCCTGTTTGGCCCCAAATAGATCATTGAGACCGCATGCGAATTAATAACTGAAGTATCAGAGTTTAACGCTGTACCGTCGAGTTCGACTTATTCTATTAAGTCAGTAATAGTCTATTTGTGTATAGTGTATCGTGCGGCTACAGTTCTACAGTGACCAGCATCACCAACGTTTCCTCGTACCAGCTAGAGTGCTTATCCAGGCTGGGCTGCTTACCCTGGCGCTTTCACCCGAGGGGCCCTAGACGAGGACCGTGTGGATCATGTACACTGGATAACCTACCGACGACTGCATAGCCCTTTTCGGCTGGATTATATTTGCTTTTGGTCCTGTAATTGATGGAGCGGAGAATCGCCGACACCCACAATTGTGTGGGATTTACCCTGTGAGGAGCCACGTCGAGCCCGCCTCTCAGAAGTCTGAGGCCGGCTAGCTTTCTTCCATGCGGAACTGCATGCTACGGAGAACAGCTGTATTCGTCTGCGGATCAAGATATTATTGCACTGTCTCCTGTACTTGGAGTCTCTTTATCATCGTTGACCCAGACTCTACTACCGACAAATCCTCTCCCCTTGCTGGCTTACGACCGGAGGGACCCTACCAGTATCTCCCGCTATATTACCAGAGTACCATAGATATAATTCCTAAGATTCAGGTTGTATTATTATCTCCTGCGTAATATGAGAATGGACATACGTTATTGATTTGCCTACGCACATTCCTTTGCCTTATAAGCGCATCCAAAGTAAAGTATATTATGTACTATCATTGCTGCTAATAAATACTTAAATCCAGTTTTGTGTGGAACCGAGTCATTGTGGGAAGTGTTCATCATAAGATACCTGTGTACTGTATGGCCAGTAGTAATGTACATAAGACGGTAGTGGTTTAATGATACCATACTTATCAATACAGTCAGGGAATTGTACCCCTCAGTTACAATTATCACTTCATAAAGACAACAAAAAATATTATCATCCTCAAACCAAAAATAACACAAATTATAATAACTCAGCACAAACTATTTTTATTATCTAAAAACAAAAGGTCCTCTGGATTGACCCTGTGTCACGTGCAAAAGAGAAGTTGCCATAACAGCCAACCATCATTAGTGTCTCTTTGCAAATGTCCAGACGGTGGTCGAAGGACTCAATAGTACAGTCCAGTCTCTGGTTTTGTCAAGGCCATATTTCTCTCACCACCAAGCTGAAAAATAGAATCACAAAAAAACCAGGAGAGTATCTCGCCAAAAAGAGCATTTCCCATACAAACTTATTCAAAACAAACAATTCCCATAAAACTCTTTCAGTAGCGAAGAACAGATAACAGCAAGAAACAAAAACAAAATTTGCAGACTCTTCACAAAGAATGAAATATAATCTCAGGGAAGTCACACATAACCCAAGTTTACCATTGAAATGTACAGCACATTCAAAAACATCTTCATTCTGAACCAAGTTCAGTACATTATTACCTAATATCTCTTAGGATGACACCGTAATATCTGTATATGTTTGGTTCAAACTTGCCTCATTTATCATCTGTGACGAATCCCGGAACGGTCTCTCCTCCTTCCTCTGCCCGCAGTCCAAACACCCCCCCTCTGCAGTCCATGGCTCTGATGCAAGGAGCGGCCCGGTGAATGGCCCAGACCGGCTGGCTTAGATATTTGTCATCAGTTGATGCCCACTGAGTCTGGTCGAAAGCCTGATGGAAGCCGTCTCGTATATCTCTATCTCTGGACCACCGATAATATCAGGCTGGGGTCAGCTGTCAGTTGTTGTTCTTAGCGTCCCATCAGCTAGGCCTAGTTCTGCAGCAGACTGGGACAGCTTACTTTCTCAGAAATCAGTTCAGTAGAATAGCTGTCTCCCCGTGCTATAGCAGTGGGCCCCAGCTTCCTCTCAATGGTCAGATGTCCCAGTACATGCCCCCGGTCCGAACCGCGGGCCTCAGCCTCCTTTCTCAGAGAGAGAAAAAATAAAAAACTGTCCGGTAACATTTCAACTCAGCTCCAATGAGCAGGGCAGTTTCCCAGGTCATGACAACAAAAACAAATGTCCCCTAGACCCTCGTTGGCCAAAAAACAAACCATATATATATATATATATATATATATATATACAAGTTAACATCTTTCGCAGTTAACATCTTTTGCTTTGAAATCAAATAACAATCTCACAATGCAATGTCCCCTCTACAAATATATTTGCTTTTCCTCAAGACTTATCTAATTGCAGATTGCTATCAAACTGTATTTGATCATCAATATAATGCATTTGGGGCTATAAATCACGTTCTGGAGAATGCGCAGAAAATGATAAAAACATACTTATACTTTAGACCGTATTTTAGTATGAATATGTGAATGAAAAAGTATAACGTTGCTACACCCTGACCAATAGATACTTGACGTTGAATGGGCCATACAGTAGTAATGTCAATTTAGCCATACAATTTAAAAAGTTATAGCCCTGCAAAGAAGGGGAACTTCTCCATAGACAAATAGAGCTGGCGTGGGATGGTTTATTGTGAATATAAGCCTGGCGACCAAAGTGTTAAAGCGTGCAAAAAAAATTAAAAATAAAACATGTTGCTCGTTATCACATTTCTTTCCTCCAAATCATACAGTGCAGCAATGTTGCTCTGAAACGTTGCCAAACAGTTCAAAAGCCATCTCGACCCGTGTATGGTATCCCAGTAACAGAATTTAATAAAATAAAATTAAAACATGACAGTCTTAAAACCTGTACCAAAACAATAGATCAGAGGAATCTTATTGGAGATCGTCTGGTGTATTAATCAAACTGACTTTTCGTGTGAGTGTCATACAAAACAAAAATTCAACAGGTTTTAAGTAGTCAGCCATACTATTGTTGGAATACGCCTAAGGCAAGAAAGCAACCCCTCAAATTCTATTTAATTAACCTGTATATCAATATTATTATTATAATAGATCCACCCGAATCCCCTGGTTATAGACTCTAATCACTCCCCCACTCTGCCACTAGATGGTAGTACAGACGTTTCTTCAAAAATGTGCCTGCATTATCCCACTGTCCCCCCTAGATGGTGGCAAACTCAGTCTAGAGTATCTTAGCTGACGTCACTCTCCGACCCTAATCCGTTATCTCCTCGTGGCTCTGTGCAGCCATCTTGTCTTGGTGCAAATTTGTTGACCTTTCCTCTCATCTTATCTCATCCTCCTCGTGGCTCCTTGCGGCCATCTTGTCTCGCTCATAATCCAATGGCTACTCTTTCTTGGACCCAGAGCGTTTTTTTATATCGAATGATGTTCTAGCTAGGAATGTAAACATTCTGCCCTGCTAACACGGACTTCAAAACAACACTCTGCCTGCTACACTGTCTCCTCTCGCCATAGCAACGACAGGCCCCTTCTTCTGGTTGTCTAGGCGATATTAAGCGTAACATTGGCGAAGATGGTGGCATTGAAGCACTACCTCTGGCGCCACCTCGTGGCACTCAAAGTGTTAAACAATAAACAACAACAATAAACAATATGACTTTCTGCCATAGTGAAGCGTCTCTTTATATCAGTTTATAAACCAAATATACATTGAAAAACTCTCTGATTTCCCCCCTTTGATTCTAATCACCCCTCAGAATCATAAATCATTATTTGGTTTTTCAATTAATTATACCCAAAAATAGGCCCCCTCCGTCTGCTCCCATTATACCTGTCTTAATGTATAGCAAAAATTAACCCTTGGCCCATGATGGAATGAGTTTGAGACCCCTGGTCTATCCCTTTAAAAAAAAACAATGTACTTTTACTTTTCAGTACTTAAGTACACTCAAAAGTAGGACTTTTTGACTCTTACTCATAAGTGTGTTTTTGGCCAGCTACCTTGTTAGTTTGATTGTTTATTATAAAACAAACTGAAACTGGACACAAGCCCTCTGTCTGGCTTTTTGTGTCATCCTTTTAACATGTACATGTATTATTAATGTACCGTGCGCCGCAGTACCATGTACAAAATGTTAATAAAGTGTGAGGAAAAAACTGGAAACGTAATAAATAAAAAGGCAGTGAAACCATAATCAAATAAAGACCAAAATATATACTATCTCTATTGGAATGGAGACTTCAGCACAGGATAAACTAGGGATGGGCAAAAATAATCCAGATCGATTGATCACATGATGTACTCGAGTACTCGTGGAGGAAAACGCTGTACAAAATAAACGTATTTTCCGGTGTTTTAGACTTTTATTTTGAAGCCACAAAGTATTGTTGTGTGATTATCCTAGCAGAACCTATGCGTGGACAACTTGTCTCGTCCGGTTCTGTGTTTTTGAGCTAATGATAAAACAAATGTTGAGATTGTTGGTGAACAACTAACTTTAGGTTAGTTTTAACGTTAGCCCCTAACGTTAGATGCAGCTATTACAGGCAATCAACGATGAGGAGGAGGCATCAAATCCGTATATACTAGAATAGTAGCCCTGTGGTGCATAGGCACGACTCGAAACTACCTGTTATAATAAATTAATTCATGTTTAACTTGTCCCTGTGTCCAGTCCTACTAGCCCCACCCGTTCATTGTAAACAATGATGCATGTAATTGTATTAACGTTATTCTGTGTTGTAGCTATGCTATACGTTGTATTTAGTTTGTTAGCTATTTAGCTAATGTTGTTAGCATTGAATGAGCATCAATGAACGCTAGATCTTTAATCTTTATTTAGCAGTCCAGTTTCTCCGGCAGTAGCGAGTAACTACTTGGGTTTAAAAAACAGCTAACGTTACACTACACATAACGCTACTTGGTTAAAAGGAGCAACACTATTGAGAAATGTAGTTAAGCTATATGTGGTGTTGCTATAGGCGAGCTCCCGTGCTGTGCTCTGTAGTAAGGCCAGCGGCCCCCCACACGGAGAGTGACTGACGAGGGGTAGGTACTGGTTCCGCCTCATTAAAACAAATAGCAATTAATCGCGCCCGTCAAAATCATTGCATTAATTTTAATTATCGCAGCAATTAATCGATTTATTGCTTATCGCGGCAGGCCTACCCGCACTGCATACCCCTGTATGATAGCACGCACAATAACGTCTGTACACACCTGCACATAGTTCTCCCTGTATGATAGCACGCACATAATTCTCCCTTACATATCTGTAGATACTATATCTATACCTGTACATATCCAGTGGGTCTTTTTAGACCTAGTGTTGTCTCTCTACTGTTACCTTCCACTCTGACACACTGCACTTCACTATTCCATCTACACTCTGTTTGCCACATGTATTCCCACTGTACTGTATTTGTGCTGTATAATGATAACACATTCGACACTTAAGTATAATTTCTGGGTACTTTTTACACCCCAGGTAGGATAGTTCTATGTATTGATGATCACAGACATGTAGGATAGGTCAGACATGTAGGATAGTTCTATGTATTGATCACAGACATGTAGGATAGTTCTATGTATTGATCACAGACATGTAGGATAGTTCTATGTATTGATCACAGACATAAGTGTTAATTTATGTAAAGAGAAATGTCCATTGTGACTAATTTCTGAGTACTTTACACCCCCACTAAGAACTCCTACAGAAATATTGATGAGTATTTTGGTGGCCGGTACATGATACAAATGATGCAGATAAAATAGCTAGAATTGTTTATCCCTTTTCATAGCGTGCATGCATGTAAACATGTGTGTGCGTGTGTCATATACTCTGCCTGCTACATCATGTCCTCCTGGTCGATGCCTCCCCGCAGTGCCGTCCAGTCAATGCGCTGAAGACTCCGTCCCGCCTTGCAACTCTGCCCGCAATTGCGCCTTTTTCCCCTCAAATTCTTCTCTATAGGCACAGTCCTTATACCAATGACCGTCCTGGCCGCATACAAAACAAACACCAGCAGGTTTGCGCTGCCTCTTTCTCGGGATGCTCCTCGGGATGCTATAGGCACAGTCCTTATACCAATGACCGTCCTGGCCGCATACAAAACAAACACCAGCTGGTTTGCGCTGCCTCTTTCTCTGGATGCTCCTCGGGATGCTCTGCCCAACTGAGTAGTCCTTTGCAAGCTGTGAGACAGTTCTCACCAGGGCTAACTGTGATTGTCCGACCGTTTTTATCAGCGACAATTGTGACCGCTCCATCAGCTCTTGAGCATGCAGACTCAGCTTCCCTAATTGCCTGGCCATTTCATCTGCTGCTATTGATCCAGCCCCGTGTGTGGCCGTTGACACAGGCCAGACCGTTGCGGGTGGTGGTGGTATATGAGGCCTATCTCCTCGCTCTGGAGTTGATGGTCGTCGGCGAGGCAGTTGACGTGGCGGGACTGCCGGTGACGCACACGGAAAGGCACCAAGCCCGGAGTCCACTGCAATCCCCGGGCACACCGCCGTGGGGGAAGAGAAAGAAAACAAAGTGTCAGATTCTTCCCCCACTCCGCCCTTCCACATACAGGCTGCTCCTTGCTCCTCTAAATTGTCCACATCCTCCATTCTTTAACACGCTTCTTTTTTCTTAACAGACAAAAAAACAAAACAAAAATTAAATATGTGGTAAATAAAAAATAGTTTCCTCTAATCACTTGGGGAAAAAGCTCTGTGAACAGCGTACTAACAACGCCCCTATCTTATTTCTTTTCAGAAAAACTGCAGTTTGACCAGATAAGGTGGTAGAAACTAATCATACAACACAGCACCTGTCTCCTATCTCTTGGTATTCCCCACGCACGGCCTCACTTCCCGCCTGTATGTGAAAGAAAAACAACCAAAAAAAAACCAGAATCAGTGCCTAAAAGATATTAAACCCACGCCTAAATATCGGGACTATTTCATGAACTAAAGCAATTTCCACCATACCCACAGTACCTTTTGCTCACGCCTATTATTTCGGATACAAATGTAATTCTCGCCTAATTATCGGAACGTACCTTTTAATTCCAAGTGTTCAGAGGAAAACAAGAGGGTAACACACAAAAAGAAAAACAACATCATGTATTAGTGCTCGTCCCCACCTGGACCCAGAGACTCAACAACTCTAACAATACCATGTTCTAGTGTTAGACACCATCTTAGACTCAGAGACCCAAAATAACTTCAAACTCCCACACGCATCCACATGGGTTTGCCTGCCAGAGTTGACAAGACAGTCGGTAGACAGGCGTCCCCCTTCTCCTTGACTTTCCCGGAGGGTTGAGGCAAGGGATATTATTTCTCCCCTGGATTGCTCGTCGGCAATGCACCACTCTGTGTCATTCGCTGTCTGGTCAATCTAGACACCCTAATCTAATCGTAACATAACTACTTTATAGATTCAAAACAAAAACGCTTTAAACAGAATGCCAACAGCTCACCGAATGTTCCCCATGCGTTCCCAAGGTTCAAGCCGGAGGTGACAGCCAAACGGACGGCGCAGACTGTCCTCCCCCCCCCCCCCCCCCCCCAGTGCGCGGAGGAGTTTGAGACAGGGCAGCGCTTCCCTGGAAACCCAAGATTCACCCTGTCTGCAGAGTCCGTCCCGCGGCCACCTCGACACCCATCGCTTTAAAATCTAATAAACTAGTTAAACATTTTTTAAAAGATCCCATAATTTCACTCGTTGCCATCTGTAATGGGAAATATTAAAGGACTAAACGATGAGCCGTTTACAAATCATTCTGAGTCATTATTAATAATAATAATAATAATTAGGGATGTCCGATATTATCGGCCGACCGATATTATCGGCCGATATCGGCAGTAAAATGTGATATCGGAAAATATCGGTAAAAAAAAACAAAAAAACAATAACAATATTTGTTATATAAATATCCAGTGAAATTATTATTTACCTAAAATTATTCAGTTTTTTGGGGGGGGGGAACCCTGCATATATCGGTATCGGTTGATATCGGTTGATATCGGTATCGGAAATTAAGAGTTGGACAATATCGGAATATCGGTATCGGTAAAAAAGCCAATATCGAGCATCCCTAATAATAATAATAATAATAATAATAATAATAATAATAATAATAATAATAAGAAAGTCTATTTCACCGTGGCCACAGATGAAAGGACAGTTTATAGTCAGAGACAATATGTTAACACATTAGCGTCTGGCCATAGACTGACCCAGAGCGCTGTTCAGACATATGTTAAATACACAGTTGTCAGTCATAACATAATATCAGATATGATGATGAAGGTAAACAAAAATGGTTCTCAATCACTGGGAACAACAACAAAGAAGTTATGGCTGGGGGGATGTCGGAGTGTTCTTAAAGAGACATACACACATTAACCAGTCAAGCTGGTCACACTGAAAGTCACGCTGTATAACATGATGTCTCAACACAGATCTATAAGAACATGATAATATATTCCACGACAATATATATTCTTAGCATATATATATGTATGATGACAATACAATGTAATCTAATCTACTCTTTTATCCAAAGCAACTTCAAATGGCTCTCAAACATGATAACTCTATAGTAGTTGTATCATCATCATCTGTATGTAGTCAACAACTGACTGTCAAATCAAATAAAGTGCAATAATATTTCAACAATATTTATTGCCAGTTTTCACATTGAACTGGATGGATTATAAATAATAAGCACTCTAATAATAGATACTTTTCAAATGTCAAGTAAAATAAGGGCTGCATTTAAAAATAAAACACACAACAGTGAGCTTTTGGAAACTGTGCATCTTTCTTTCTAGAAAGTATAGTTGGAGTGTAGCTTTTTTCATCTTTTTTGTTAACTGGGCAGTAAATGAATGTGTCAGGATTCTGGTGGATCCATTATGTTTATTATTGTTTATTTTCTGTCGCTTCAGTTACATTTTGAGTGGGTATGTTTTCTCAAAAGACATGCTTTTTGTCTTGTAGTGGTGCTTCACTTTGCCGCTTTTAATAATCGCTGCGGTCTCGGAACACATGAGACATACTGGTTTAGAACATAATGAGATATACTGGTTTAGAACATAGAGACATAGGCTACTGGTTTAGAACATATGAGATATACTGGTTTTGAACCCATGAGACATACTGGATTTGAACATGTGATACATATTGGATTTGAACCCATGAGACCTACTGGTTTTGAACATATGACACATCCTGGTTTTGAACATATGATACATACTGGTTTTGAACAGATGAGACATAGGCCTACTGGGTTTGAACACATGAGACACTGGTTTTGAACACACGAGACACTGGTTTTGAACACATAAGACACTGGTTTTGAACACATAAGACATACTGGTTTTGAACACATGAGACATACTGGTTTTGAACACATGAGACATACTGGTTTTAAACACATGAGACATACTGGTTTTGAACACATGAGACATACTGGTTTTGAACACATGAGACATACTGGTCTTGAACACATAGGACATACTGGTTTTGAACACATGAGACATACTGGTCTTGAACACATAGGACATACTGGTTTTGAACACATGAGACATACTGGTCTTGAACACATAGGACATACTGGTTTTGAACATATGATACATACTGGTTTTGAACACATGAGACATACTTGTTTTGAACACATGAGACATACTGGTTTTGAACACATGAGACATACTGGTTTTGAACACATGATACATACTGGTTTTGAACACAAGATACACAGGTTTTGAACACATAGGACATACAGGTTTTGAACACATGAGACATACTGGTATTGAACACATGATACATACTGGGTTTGAACATGTGAGCCATACTGGTTTAGAACACATGAGACACTTGTTTTGAACATATGAGACACACTGGTTTTGAACACATGAGACATATTGGTTTTCTACACATGAGACATACTGGTTTAGAACATATGAGACATACTGGTTTAGAACATATGAGACATACTGGTTTTGAACCCATGAGACATACTGGTTTTGAACATATGACACATCCTGGTTTTGAACATATGATACATACTGGTTTTGAACAGATGAGACATAGGCCTACTGGGTTTGAACACATGAGACACTGGTTTTGAACATATGAGACATACTGGTTTTGAACACATGAGACAGTGGTTTTGAACACACGAGACACTGGTTTTGAACACATAAGACATACTGGTTTTGAACACATGAGACATACTGGTTTTGAACACATGAGACATACTGGTTTTAAACACATGAGACATACTGGTTTTGAACACATGAGACATACTGGTTTTGAACACATGAGACATACTGGTCTTGAACACATAGGACATACTGGTTTTGAACACATGAGACATACTGGTCTTGAACACATAGGACATACTGGTTTTGAACACATGAGACATACTGGTCTTGAACACATAGGACATACTGGTTTTGAACATATGATACATACTGGTTTTGAACACATGAGACATACTTGTTTTGAACACATGAGACATACTGGTTTTGAACACATGAGACATACTGGTTTTGAACACATGATACATACTGGTTTTGAACACAAGATACACAGGTTTTGAACACATAGGACATACAGGTTTTGAACACATGAGACATACTGGTATTGAACACATGAGACATACTGGGTTTGAACATGTGAGCCATACTGGTTTAGAACACATGAGACACTTGTTTTGAACATATGAGACACACTGGTTTTGAACACATGAGACATATTGGTTTTCTACACATGAGACATACTGGTTTAGAACATATGAGACATACTGGTTTAGAACATATGAGACATACTGGTTTTGAACCCATGAGACATACTGGATTTGAACATGTGAGACATATTGGATTTGAACACATAGGACATAGGCCTACTGGGTTTGAACATATGAGACATACTGGTTTTGAACACATGATACATACTCGTTTTAAACACATGAGACATACTGGTTTTGAACACATGAGACATACTGGTTTTGAACACATGAGACACTGGTTTTGAACACATGAAACATACTGGTTTTCAACACATGATACATACTGGTTTTCAACACATGAGACATACTGGTTTTCAACACATGAGACATACTGGATTTGAACATGTGAGACATATTGGATTTGAACATGTGAGACATACTGGTTTAGAACATATGAGACATACTGGTTTAGAACATATGAGACATACTGGTTTTGAACCCATGAGACATACTGGATTTGAACATGTGAGACATATTGGATTTGAACCCATGAGACATACTGGTTTATCGTTACCGCTCTATCACATGCTCTACCTCTCGGTTTACTAAGAGCTTCTTCCCAAGTGCTGTGAATAACTCCAAAGGCTAGTTTTTTTTTTTGTATTTTATTTTTTTATTCTTTTTTTAAACAAACATATAAACAAACAAGACAACACACGATAAGATATACAAGCATTAATTAACAGTGCACATCCAATGAAATCACCAATTAGTTAAATGTCTTATACAGGATATACCCCTAATACCTGCTATCTAATACCCTACACACATATGCTCTAGCTCGTACCCCCCCCTCCCGGACCCCCCATTGGATAATCCATCCATTATCCCTCGCTACTAACCAGACACTACCATTATATGCTAGCTTTTATTCTCTCCACCACTTCTAACCACATTGTCATTTTGGATTCATTGAGACCCAAAATTCTTGCTGTAGATATTTCTTGATAAATCACATCGAGATATGTAATAATCCAGACCTTCCGGCACATTTTTTCCGGTTGAAACCATAGTGATGCTATCAGCTTTTTAGCCACTGTGATACCCGATAAAACAAATCTCTTTAGCTGTGGGTGTACTGCACACTCAAAAACATCATTCAGCAGTAATACAGAGGGGTGTACAGGTATATTCAGAGTTAAGAGATTTGATAATTGCTGGGTCACTTCTTTCCAGAATATCTTAACTGGTGGGCAGTCCCAGTACATGTGCATAAATGTCCCCTCGTCCCCATTTGTACATAAGGAGCATTTGGAGTCTTGTTTAAGACCCATTCTGTTCAGTCTTATAGGAGTCAAGTATGTCCTGTGAATATAGTTAAGATTGATTTGTTGATGGTCCGAGTTCCTTGATGTAAATCGAACATTTGCCCAGGCTTCTTGCCAATAAAAATCTTTTTCCAGGTCTGGTATGTCCCTCCTCCAGACTGAGTCTAGGTGGAGGGTTTCATACGAGGACGTTAGTAATTGATGATAAAAATCTGAAACAAAACCTCTCGATGTCTCTCTTTCATAGAAGAATTTGTGGTATCTGTGGTGTACAATTGGTATCTTTAATGGAACACTGTGAGCCTTCAAACATAACAATAACTGTGCGTAAAAATAATATGTGGAATCGGTGAGATAATTCTTTTTGCGTATTTCTTCATAGCTACAAAATCCCTGTTTGTTGAAAACATCTCCTAATGAGTGTATGCCTTGCTTTTCCCATATAGGGAATCTTATAGGTCGTTTTCTAATCAAGAGTGCATTGTTATTGAATAAGGGAGTATGATTATGCCATTTATGTGGGTTAGAATATTTTTTTGTGTTTCACGCCATATCCGGATCGCATGAGTAATTATGGGGCCAAATTTCCGTTCGCATTGCTTAATTGATAATTTGGTGTATGCTATGTCCTTCAGTCTATGTGGAGCTACTATATTTTCTTCTAAATTTCTCCAGGATACTAATGCTTGGGGATCAAACCATGTTGTCAGTGGTCTTAAAGTGTACGCCTTAAAATAGTGGAAACAATCTGGAAATGCCATACCACCGTCTACTTTGTTTCTCTGTGCGGTGGATCTTTTTATACGTGGTGGTTTGTTATTCCAAATAAATTTGTACGTATGTGGAGGAGTGTCATTTTTTCCAGTAACCCTCTGGAGGGGGTAACGGTATCATTGAGCTGAAGAAGTTGATTCTAGGTAGGACGACCATCTTAATTATTGATACCCGTGCCTGTACTGAGTTTTTAAGTTTTGACCACATGTCAAGGTCGTCTTTGATTTTGTTTTGGATTTTTATGTAATTGTGCTTCACCGTTTGGCTTATGGTAGGGAATATTTCAACTCCCAAACATCTAAAGTGTTTTACCATAGGTATCTCTTCTGGGAGGGTTATATTTTTTTTTGCAGGGGCGTTAAGTGGAAGGAAAGCCGACTTCGACCAATTTATCTTAAATCCCGATAAATCTCCAAAGTCCTCAATCAACTTGAGCAGATGAGGCAATGTGGTGTTGGGGTTTTGCATGAACAGTATTACGTCGTCCGCATATAAACAAATTTGATGTTGTGTGCCCTTGATTACGATTGGTTCTATGGATTGGGATTGTCTTATATATTGTGCTAAAGGCTCTAATGATAGATCGAATAGTCCGGGACTAAGAGGGCAACCCTGTCTAGCTGAGCGTGATACCGGAAAGATTCCAGAGGTGATTATACCTGTTGTAATCATGGCCGATGGGTCTTTGTATAATACTTTAATCATATCAATGAAACCTTTTCTTAACCCCATCCTTTCTAATACTGCCCATAGATACGACAATTCCAACCTGTCAAAAGCTTTCATTGCATCCAGGGACAGCATCGCCTTAGGTGTGGTGTCGTCCTTGTTAGCATCTAGTATGTGTAGTAATCGTCTTATGTTATCAGTGATCAAGCGGCCTCTTATGAAGCCAGTTTGGTCCGGATGAACTAAAGATGTCATATGCTTTTGTAGTCTGATGGCTAATACCTTAGAGTACAGTTTGATATCGGTTCCGAGGAGGCTTAAGGGTCTATAACTACCGCACTCGGTGGGGTCTTTGTCTTTTTTAAGGAGGACTGTTATGAGTGCAATATTGTCGTTCTTATGGAAGTTCCCCTCCTTGACTGAGTATAATATCATATTTAGTAATAAGGGTCCAATTATGTCCCAACAAGAGAGGTACATTTCTGGTGGGATACCGTCTCTTCCAGGAGCCTTACCACTTTGCATTTCGGATATGGCCTTCTTGAGTTCCTCTAGTGTGATCGGTGTTTCTAACTGTTTAGCGTCATCCTCTGAAAGTTTAGGGAGGTTAATTTGATTGAGATATGTGTCCATTTTGTTTTGATCGAAGGTCGTTTCTGATTTATACAAGTTGGAGTAGAATTCTTTGAATGTCGCGTTTATTTTTTTAGGGTCTATAACAAGTCCTTGTTGTGCTTTAATGGTAGTTATATCTGCAAATTTTGCGTTAACTCTTAATTGCATAGCTAATAGGTGACTTGGTTTGGAACCTTGAGAGTACTGCTGTTGTCTTGCACTGCGTATTTGTATTTCAGATTGTTGTCTGTATATGGCGTTAATCTCTTTTTTTAGTACATTAACTTGATTTTCCAGTCGAACCGAGTTGTTGCATTGTAAAGAATTAAATAACGTTGAATAAAGCGTTTCCAGTTCGGCCAGTTTTGAGCATTGATTCTTGCGTATTTTGGAGGAAAAGCTATCAGTGAAATCCTTGATCATTCCCTTTACCGACATCCATAATATTCTAGGGTCCTGCACCGAGTTCGCGTTCCTCCGTAGGAATACTGTAAGAGCTTCTGTGATTTGTGTAATGAATTCCTTGTTATTAAGCAGCATCGAGTTAAATCGCCATCTTGGGGCTCGGGATGATAATATACCAAATGTTCCTTTTAGGAGTAAATAACAGTGATCTGATAATGCATTGGGTATCATTTCCACACCATAGTTATCAAATAGTCTCGGGGATGCAAAAACATAATCTATTCTGGATATCGTGTTATGTCTCGCAGATCGACAAGAGTACTTCCGGGTCGTGGGGTTGAGTGATCGCCATAAGTCATTTACACCTGTAATCTTCGACCAATCCTTTAAAGCATTAGATGCATTTTTTTGTTCGTTGGAAAAGGAGGGGTAAGATTTGTCTATCCTTGGATTCCAAATGGCATTAAAATCCGCACCAATTATAAATGAGTATTCGGGAAGGTCTAACATTGCTCTGGTAAGTGTAGTGAAGAAACTAACTTCGTACAAATTTGGGGCGTATACCGCTACCAACGCTATTTTCCTGTTCTTGTGTACAATCTTAGCTATAGTTATCCGACCATCTGCATCAGACCATACTCCCTTCAATTCAATATTCAACTTCCGTCTAACGACTATGGCAACTCCACGAGTTCTAGTTCCAAAGGAAGAGTGACTAATGTTATGATATGTGTTGTCCGCTAACGTATCTATGTCTTTCTCTATGTGCGTTTCGCTTAGCAGAGCCACGTCAACCTGTTCTTTTTTCATCAGTGTGAGCACGCTTTTGCGTTTGTGTTGATTATTTATTCCCCCAGTGTTCCAGATCATTATATTCAAACTAGCCATAATCTATACATGTTGTTGTGTAGTTGTTGGTAATGCTTCTGGAGTGCGAAGCTACAATAGATATACATCCAACTATTAAGGTCCCGTTGAGAGCCGAGCTTAAAAACATACATATATACAAATAATAATCCCCTAATTCCCCCTCCCTCCAGGAGTCGTACAGGACTGTGTTCCATAGACACATCCTACGCGTATGACTCCCTCCCTTAAGCCACGGGTTGCCCAAATTGAGCTTAATAACCCTAATCTTCCTATGCTAATTGCCATAGGATCTAAAACTTTCATTCTAATTCAATAGAATGTCACTTTTGGTCTTGCGCCTTCCCATTAATGTAATAACAATAGTGTGAAAAATGAAAAATATACCTTCATTGATATATTCATTTGAACCTTCTACTAACTTATGTTGGAACCATCAGAAAAAAGAAAAGAGTGGAGAAAAATACTAACACCATAAACAAGTGAGAATTAAAATAAAACTCAACAGAGAAAAAAAAAGTAAAAAAAAAAAGAAAAAAAAAGATTTTTAGAGCTAAATTATGCAAATCCCTAAAGCAGTGGAGTAATTGTTTAAAATATTAGAATAACCTTGTCATGCTTATACCTTTAGATGTGGCTGATGTTTTTAAAACCTTATTGAGCTTCCGTCACTGGATCATATGCATATAAATACTAAAGTATATTAAAGTTACAGGCCTTCATTGTATGATTGCAGTATATTCTAGAAGGTTGTAGAATACCCTTGTAAATCCTAAACACTGCTGTTATGTTCCAGAATGATCTTCCTACCCAGGAGTTATGACCTACTAGTGTTTTCCAGCATATTCCATTGTGCCCCGTGTAGTCGAGAGAAGAGTCCAGAATATTCCAGAGTGTTCCCAATGTCAATATTGGATTATTGCCTCCTCAGAGACCAGAAGTCTATAAATATAATGCCTATCGATCCGTATTAAACACTTTGTGCCTCAGTGTTGCCAACATGCATAACAGCTGTTGCTTTTGTTGAGCCGTGTTAAAGTCATTCTAATAAAAATAATAAAATACAAAGAGTAAAAAAATTGAGAAAAAGAGAGAGATGATTAGGCTTATCTTCTGATTCGAGCCTATGTTGCGACCGGCCCCGGGGAACCAGTTTCATGTTTCTTCATGTATTCATCGGCGTCTTTAGGCGAGTGTAATCCGAGCCTATTACCATTTTCCCCCAAGATGGATAGGAGGGCCGGGTACCTAAGGCTTGGCTTAAGATTTCTCTTGTATAATCTCTGCAGCACATCCTTGTAGCGGACACGTAGAGCAATGGCCTCCTTGCATAGATCCTCGTAGAAAAACACTGGTTTGTCACCATATTTCAGTTTCCCCCATTGATTGCGTGCCCCTCTGATGATCGCATCTCTTATTTCTGTCTTGCGCAGAGTAGCAATGATAACCCTCGGCCCGTTGCCTTTTTGGTCTCGTGTACCGACTCTGTAACATTGGTCCACTAACGGCGCTGTGGGTAGGATATGTGTACCTAGAATTCCTGCTAACACAGTTGGAAATAAGTCGTCTGTGCAATTGACTGATTCATCCAATCCCACAATACGGATATTATTTCTACGGTAGTAGCGTTCGATCTCGAGCCGCCTCTCCATTGCTTCCTTTTCGATGTCTTGTATTTTCTTCAGAAGCGCTTTTTCCACCTGTTTTATCTCCTCCGCTACCTCTGTGAATCCATCGTTAACAGCCTTCTCGTTCTCTTGTACTTTCAATGTAATTCCTAGCACCGTGTTCTCCACTGCAGTGATTCGCCCGGCCTGTTCCGCGGCCGCTTTTATAACCTCTTCGAATTTAGCATCGATGTGTACTTTGAATTCGTCGATGTGTAATTTGAAAGCATCCATCTGATCCTTTATCAGGCTAGTCAGAGACCTGAAATCGGGTTGTGTAACTTCCCTGCTTGTGTCAGTTGAGGTTGTAGGAGCATTGGGGAACACGGTGGATTTAACGGAAATTTTCTTCTCAAATTCAACTGCTTTCTCTCTCACAGTGTTTGTCGTTACCGTTATATCGTCGTCTGCTGTCACCCTCTCGGGGCTAGTCGACGCCGGTCCCGGTATGTTATCCGCTACTGTCTCCCCGACGGGGCTAGTCAACAACGGTGCTGTTGTACTGGCGGCTGCTGTATCATGAGAGCGTGTCATGACTTGCGCCGTTGTACTGTCTGTTCCGAGTTTCTTTCCACTCTTTTTCTTGTCCTTAGGTTCCATGTTGAATCTTTATTTATTTTGATATAGTTAGTAGAAGGTCTTACTTAATATATACGATGTGGTTTAATTTCATTAGTGTTGTTCAAATAAGGTTTTTAAACTAAATTAACGTTGACGGGAGCGGAGCTGTAACCAAACGCGCCTGCTACATATTGCTGTCAAACCGGAAGTCCCCAAAGACTAGTTTTTGTATTTTATCCTATTTTGTTTTGGTGTGTTTATTAGTGTTATTAGTCAGGTTTGTGGAAGTGCTGTTTTTGTGTGTCTGTGCATCATGCACTTTGATTATATTCACTTTTACTGTAATTTGTGCCTCTTTGCATTATGCACTTAACTATGATATGCACTTTTAGGGGATGTTGATATACATTTTTGCATTTGTCCTTTTATACTGTCTGTGTTTTTACATATTTTTCCTGTACTGTTTCTACTCTGCTCTTGTATTGTATTATTTGTAGACACACAGTGTTTGCTCTGTACCTGTATTCCAATGTGGATTCGTCCATACAGTATATGCAAATACAATCTTTGACTTTGACTTTTGACTTTAGAACATATGAGACATACTGGTTTTGAACATATGAGACATGCTGGTTTTCAACACATGAGACATACTGGGTTTGAACACATGAGACACTGGTTTTGAACACACAATACACTGGTTTTGAACACATGAGACATACTGGTTTTGAACACATGAGACATACTGGTTTTGAACACAAGAGACACTGGTTCTGGAGTCTGTACATTCTTTTTTTTTATACATTTATTTCGTCAAAGGTACAGTGGAATACAGTACAAATTGAATGGCACATTTTATATTTTCGCCCTTCCCCCCTCCCTCCAGGGTTCCCAGAGACATTGCAAAATTAAATTCAAGGACGTTCTCAAATTTATTTATAAAAAAAAAAGGGATACAGTTCACTTTTAAGTGCTGTTTTCTATAGCAAAAAATTATAATAATAATAAATAAAGAGAAAAAAATTATTAATTTTCTCCAGATTTAAAAAGAACATGAGATCTTTGAGCCATAGGGATGCTTTGGGGGCTGCTGGTGATTTTCCACTCTAGCAAGATCCTTCTGCGTGCTAGTAGGGATGCAAAGGCAGTTCTATCTATTGTTCTTCTCCTAACCCTTTGATGATCCGGTCTTGGTAAGACTCCAAAGATGGCTATTTCTGCACTGGGAGTGCATGTCGAAGGCCTCGGCGAGGTGTTTGAAAATAGCTGTCCAGAAGCTGTGCAGGCAGGGACAAGACCAAAACATGTGTGTCATATTTGCTGGGGACATGTGACATCTATTACAAGAGTCTGTAATATTGGGATATATTTTGGCAAGTTTAGAGTTTGTGAAGTAGATGCGATGGACCACCTTAAATTGCATCAGATTGAGCCTGGAGCAAGATGTACTATAATTTACTCTGGCCAATACTCCATTCCAAATATTCTCATCTATAGCATCGCCCCATTCCTTTTCCCAATCCTCTTTGATTTGATCAATAAATGTTTCTGTGTTACGGGAGATCAGGGTGTAAATCCTTGATATAAGACCTTTTTGATTTGTGGGGATGTCCAGAATTGTGTCAATTACTGAGTTGGAGATATTAGGGAAGGAGGTATTATGTTGTTTAACCCAGTTTCGAACTTGAAAGTATCGGAATAAATGAAATCTCGGGAGGTCAAATTTTTCACACAGATCGCTAAAACTACAGAAAACCTTATTGGTGTATAGGTCCCTCACTCTAACTAGGCCTGACCTTTGCCAGGTCAAAAAGGCTGCGTCAGTGTGGGGAGGGGTAAAGAGGTGGTTGTTGCAAATGGGGCTGTGGTTGGAGAACCCCAGGAGTCCAGAGGCGCGCCTGAATTGAAGCCATATTTTCAAAGTGGACACAACAATTGGGTTTTCTTGAAAATTTGGTCGGCCGGATTGGCAATTCAGATGAGAGCAGAGCCAGTAGTGAGGTAGACTGACAGGATCCAGCTTCAGATTCACACCAACTCAGTGTCGGTTCTTGGGTCCATAAAATCATCTTGTGAATATTGGCTGCCCAATAGTAGTTTCTTATATCAGGGAGTGCCAATCCCCCACCCTCTCTAGGCCTCTGTAAGAACTCTCTTTTGATTCTGGGGGGCTTGCCTCCCCATATAAAATGGTCCATTCTTGATTAAAAGCTCTGTCTACTCTTCTCCTTTCAGAGCATGCCATGGGAAATTACTTTTCTCTTACTAATTCTTCCGACTGTAGTCTCTTGTCTCATCGCGCTCTCCCCTGTGTGTGTGTGTATCTCACTCCCTGACAATGCTGATTGGAATGCACATATTTGATTGGCTGAGTAGGGTCAGCCTAGGGTTGGTCTGTGAGTTTCCTAGGCCGCTAAACCAGTTTGTTCCACCATTGTGGGGTAGGGTGGGAATCACCAGAGGCCTCACGATACGATCACGATACTTGAGTCACGATACGATAGTATTGCGATACTAAATATATTGGGTTTATGCTGAGTATTGCGATATTAATATTGCGATATATTGCGATTTATTACCTTTTTTCAACTACAAAGTTGAAAATTATTTTAATAAATAAATAATTAAATATCGATACTTGGCGTGCCTGTATCGATACAGTATCGCCACGCAAAGTATCGCGATACTACTACGTATCGATATTTTCCCCCACCACTATTGTGGGGCAAGGACTGAGAAAAGGCGGCTTCTCCTTGATGACCCTCCCGGAGCTTGGATAGGAGTGGGTCTGAGACGGCCAGAAGATGCAGAGTGTAGGGGTATTGAGGGTGTGTAGTTAGAGACCATTGACCGGAGGTAGGCGGGAGCGGTTCCCTTTGCCGCACGGTATGCCAGGTCTAGGGCCTTGAAGTGGATTCGTGCGGCAATGGGGAGCCAGTGCAGGTCCCTAAGAAGTGGGGTGAAATAGGCAGACTTCGGTAGGTTTGAGATCAGGCCGCTGCATTCTGAATGAGTTGAAGAGGCTTGGTGGCAGTGGCCGGGAGGCCAGCAAGCAGTGCGTTGCAGTAGTCGAGGCGGGAGATGACTCTTGATTGGACGAGGAGTTTGGTGGCTTCTTTTGTCAGGAAGGGGCGGATCCTTCTGACATTGCTCAGGAGGAATCTGCAGGTTCTGGTTGTTGCTGTGATGTGAGCGGAGAAGTACAACTGGTCGTCGAGGACAACACCAAGGTTCTTGGCGGCCGGTGACACGGTCACAGCTGCATTCTCGACTGTGATGGAAAGGTCGGCCAGGGGGGAGGATTTGGCCGGCAAGTGGAGCAATTCTGTTTTGCCTAGGATCAGTTTGAGGTGGTTGGTCGTCATCCAGGCCGAGATGTCAGACAGACAGGCCGAGATACGCTCAGAGACGTGGATATCTGAGGGAGGGAAGGAGAAGAAGAGTTGAGTATCATCGGCATAGCAATGATATGAGAAGGCATGAGACGTTATAATGTTACCCAGAGATTTAGTGTAGAGGGAGAAGAGAAGGGGTCCAAGGACCGAGCCCTGGGGGACACCCGCCCGCAGGGGGTGGGTGGCCGACAGGGTCCTTCTCCATGACACTTGGTAGGAGCGGTCGTTGAGGTATGATGTCAGCCATGTCAGCGCAGAGCCAGCCACTGCCATTCCTCCGATGGACGCGAGGAGGATCTGATGGTTGACTGTGTCGAAGGCTGCAGATAGATCTAGGAGAATCAGGACAGAAGAGAGGCCTTTTACTTTTGCTAAGTGAAGTGCCTCTGTGACCGCAATGAGGGTCGTTTCTGTGGAGTGGCCAGTCCGGAAGCCTGACTGATTAGGGTCTAGGAGGTCATTCTGTAAGAGATAAGCAGTAAACAATAAGAAGGTTCGTTTTTTTTTCTCCATTTTTTTCATTTCAGATATTGAAATATACGGTACTGTATGTGTGTGTGTGTGTGTGTGTGTGTGTGTGTGTGTCATGACATATGATTACTTACGGTAACCCCTACCGGTCAGTCACGGTGCTCGCATGCCCCAGATTCCCCATTTTTTGGGAACTTTTAGCCCAAGCTCACTAGAGTACACCAACATTTCTTTTACAGCACACATGGGCACCCAACACTAGGAGATGGCTTGAAACGTGGATTGAAACACCCGTAACTTCAGAAATATGAGTACCACTCTTTTATAATAGTCTTTTTCTGTGGATGTAATGCTTACGTTTTATACACCCATCAAAACTGGTGTCATGAAAATAATGGCCGATATAATTGTTTCTCCTCTGCATTTACTCTACTCTACTCCAATCCTTTTTTGCAAACAGTTTGTAATCCTTAAAACACCACTTCCGAGTTAATTTAGTTTGCATTTAAAGTACACTTTAGTTTGTACTTTAGTTTGTATATTGTATAATTTGTATAGTGTTTGGTCTTTATTATTTTTTTTACTGTATGAAGCACAATCTCAGGGGACTCATACAGAACCAAGCATAATTATGTACCTTATATGTGACAAATAAAACAAAACTTGAAACTTGAACTTGAGAAACGCGACAACGTTGTCATCTCAAAACCAGTAGGCTAAACTGAAGTTTCTATACACTTTCCTCTCTCCGCACAGTCTTCTGTTGCCGTCCGCTGTGACGACAGGCTCTCCGCGCCGCAATGAATCTCCTGACAAGGGCCTGTGCTGCTGATGGAAAGGCAGAGATAAGAATCCGCTGAAGCCTGGAGAAACAACCGCTGAAAACCGGTGTGGGGGAATTAAACCAATTGAGGAAGTTGCTATTTTTCTGTGACCGACAAGAGTTATAGGCCGGAGCAGGGGTGTATATTTTCGTTAGGATGGAGCCAGGGAGTTGAAAAGAGCGAATATTGCTGAAAGAGCGTCGCTCGCATTCAGTCGCGGACAAAAGCTGGAAATGAAATAACTTCCTTTCCTCAGGAAAACACAGCGGCTCCTGACAGAATAATAGCACAGAGTGGAGGGAGAAGGTCCGGTGCCGCGCGCTCACAGGACACAGGAAACTGTTGTGCCGCCTGCACAGCTTATTAAAAGCCAACGGACACACGCTCTCCCAGACAAAAGAAGCAAACACAGGCCCCACAGTACGTGTTCTCCACAGTTTCCCTCTGAGAGTACAAAGAAACTCGCTTCATTATTATACCCGACGGCCTGAAGATTTGATTTATTTAAAATGTATCGTCATTATACAGCACAAGTACATAAGTACATAATGTACAGGTATGGACAGGGTATAAATATAGGCAATACAATTCTAGTAAAGATAATAAATAAATAAGCAGTGTAAACAATATAATTAACTCTGAGTATAAGCAAGTAAACAGTGTAATCAAAGGTGCAGATGAGGGTCCGTATCAGTTATGTTATACGTTAAGTATAAGTATAAATTAAGTATGGGCAATAACACACTTCCAAATCTACAGCACAAGTACAGTACAATGAAAAGAAGTTTGGCATCCAAGTGCAAATGTACAGGTGATTAAGCTGGGTATAAGATGTATAAATTAGTACTACTGAGTGTAGTGGTAATCATGTGTATGTACAGATTTGTAGTATTAATATGTACAGTGATACAGGTATAAAGACACTATGGTACTGTAGTATGTCATACTGGCCAGCAGTGTAACAAGAGTAGGTAAGGGATTAGCCCCTTTCGTGACGGTGATGCAAGCCTTGCTTGAATACGCAGTCACTGATTCCACGGTAGTAGCCAGGTTAATGTGCACCATCAAGCACTGGTTAAAAACGAGCGGTTGGTCCAAAATATATCACAGACATTTCAAAGGTACTCACTGTTGCATTAGGGTTTCACACACAAACATGGGGGGGGGTTTGAAAGCTCTGTGTTGCTAATAAACATTTTAAAGAATTTTTATAAACGAGTAAAAAAAATCACTGAGCTAGCCTTGGCTAAAATGGCTTCTTCCGCATTTTGATGCAGGAGCGCTGTGATTGCTGGCTGCTTTGTCACATGCCTGGTGCGCCCAGCAATCACAGCGCTCCTGCGTCAAAATGTGGAAGAAGCCATTTTAGCCAAGGCTAGCTCAGTGATTTTTTTTACTAGTTCATCAAAATGATTTAAAATGTTTATTAACAACGCCAAGCTTTCAAATCCCCCCGCTCGTTTTTAACCAGTGCTTGATGGTGCACATTAACATGGCTAGTAACGTGGAATCAGTGACTGCGTATTCAAGCAAGGCTTGCATCACAGTCACGAAAGGGGCTAGTAAGGGATATGTACATACTAGATATAGTATCTACAGTAGAGGCGGCTTCTATAAGACAACAGGTGAAGCAGTGCTTCACCAAAAAACAGACAAACAAAAAACATAACACACATAATTACATAAAACATATTTTTTAGATGCCAACATTTCATTAGAATGACTATTTCCTCTGTGAATCATACCAAAAAAGTGTCACTGGGTAGATGATGCATCGTGGGTATCGTGCAAAACAGCGCCCCTTTCAGGTGACACAGGGAAGTGTTCTGCCTCACTTAGCCAATGTAAGTGAATGGAGTCGAAATGGTACCTTATACGTTGTTGATTGGACAGTTATGGTTTATGACGCGTTTTAATGAACACCTAGTCAAGCACAGCTTCACCCATTCGTTTGAATCAGGCGCGTGCCAGCCGAATTGTTTACAGAACAATACCTGGACGCTAACGTTAGCTAATGTTAGCCAGCCGAATTGCTTACAGAACAATGCATGATGTCCATATTCACAATCACAATGAACCAAGAGTAGTGTAAGAGTAGCCGCAAGTATTATGAAGGAAATTCATCATGAAAATGGTAATACAGGGCTTGACATTAACCCTTTATCTGCCAGGGATTATTCTGATCATATACCCCTATCTGCCACTGTTGAAAGTCTATGGAGATGTTCCCCTTCTTTGCAGGGCTATAACTTTTTAAATTGTATTGCTAAATTGACATTACTATGGCCCATTCAACGTCAAGTATCTATTGTTTAGGATGTAGCAACGTTCTACTTTTTCATTCACATATTCATACTAAAATATGGTCTAAAGTATAAATATGTTCTTATCGTTTTCTGCAGCATTCTGCAGAACGTGAGTTATAGCCAAAAATGCATTATATTGATGATCAAATACAGTTTGATAGCGATCGGCGCCAGATAAAACATTTCAAATGTACGTGCTTCTAGAAGTTACTACTCATCATCTGATGTTGACCGGATGGGGGGGGGGGTCGTTTATAATTCCGTGGCCAACGTTAGATGATTCATGTAGTGTGGGTGATATGATCATCAGAACAGTTTGTATCGAACACAGTAATAATAAATGCTGAAACTTACCCCAGTCTCCTCGGGCCGTTGGGCGATCAGCTTGGAGTAGAACGTTTTCTATTATGGGATGTTGATCTAGATGAACCATTTCCAGGTTGTATAATACTATATACGTCCAAATAACGTTGTTTATTGAGTTAGGGCGAGCGATTGATTATCCAGTGTGTCGAGATGGAGCCCCTGGAGCTATAGCAAGTGGCCGGACCGAATTTGGATGAGCACCACTTTCGGTTTCCGGTTTGCTGTTTGGGCGATCTGCCGATTGGCCACCAGATGGCGCTCTTGAACTGTTGGAGAGTTGAGAGGAGATCAACAGGAGATCTCAAGTCTCTGCGGGTGAAATATGATTGCCATCACAGATTTTTGAAATATTGATCTCAATGACGTGTTACGGCGTCATTGGCAGATTTAATCGTCCTTGGCGATTAAAGGGTTAAGGTACATTTAGCTACGGTTACCTTCTTAATATACCTTATGTTGTTCATGATATTGATTGAAAATTGCATATGAGAGTATTATAGGCCTATAGTAATAATAACACATGGCGATATACTAAAAAGCTATATTTGGCTGGTAAAAAATCTGCCTGGCTTGTAGTTTTTTTAATCTTTAACCTGCTAAGCCAAAAAGTTAATTTTATTCCCTGACACCAAGCTAACTGTACCCAGTGTTTAACTCATTGAGCGCCAAAAACGAGATATCCCGTTTTTGAAAGCCATCGGTTGAGTGCCAAAAACGAGAAATCTCGTTTTTTTTTTATATAGTTTTTCCTTTTTTTGATTATTATTATTCTAGACACTCCCACTGACCTTTCTGAGTCTTCCTGGGACCTCTGGCTACGTTATAATTGCAATGACGATCAAATCCCGACAGGTGGCAGTATCGCCTACCTTTTGAACTGGGCCAGTTTAGTGTGGGGCCGCACCACGCCGCAGCGAGAGCACTCAAAGCACTAGGGAGCGAGCAGCATTGAGCAAACTACAGCGAACTAACGTTCAACAATGGCGATCGCCTAGAGCGAACTATTGGATATCATGAAGAAGAAGACAAACGGATGAAATACGTATTAGATTCTATTGAAAGTGGTCTTAAAAAGGTCTTAAAAATTCTTAAATGTAACCTGTTGAAACTTGCAGGAACCCTGTCCGTCAACATCCACCTTCAGTGAGACCATAACATCATGAATATGATGTGTCACCCACCTCTACACACAGAAGTATCACCACCACTAAAGGTTTGACCTGTCACCTCACAAGACCCTGCACTATGGTCAAGCGTCATAGGCCATACCCAACAATGTGGTATCAAGGGGACCAATACAGGTCAAAGATATTATTTCCCCCCAAAATACAGCAAACATGGCTTCTGTATTCGGTTAGCACAGACTCAGTCTTCTGTTTGATATTATAAAAAAAAAATTATATGATGAATAAATGCCTCGTAGTTAAAGAAAGCTTGAAATTCTGACTTCTTTATAAAAAAAGTTTTTATCTCTCCCGTCCTCCCCATTTGTTTCACCAGCCACCACTGACACACACAGTGGAGGATGTTTTAAAAATATAATTTTTGCTTCACCAAAGAAATTGGTCAGCAGCCGCCACTGATCTACAGATATGTAAAAAGGAGTATAATGCAGGTATGTACATACTTCATGGAACAATCTCCAGTCCAATCTGAAAATTCAAAGCTTGGTAACCCTGAATGTATTTAAGGCTATGGTGAATCCTATTGTAACCAGGTTTTCTGTGTGCAAATGTTTTATCTGATAATTTTGTAACGTTACTTTTATCTGTAATGTCTATGTGTTTATTTTGAAACTTTGTGTTGCTGCTATTCTTGGCCAGGTCTCCCTTGTAAAAGAGATCCTGGATCTCAATGGTACAAACCTGGTTAAATAAAGGCAAACAAATATATGTATATGGTGTTAAAGTCATTGGGACTTTAAAATAAAGTTAGTTAGAGTCTATCATAGGCCTATCCTTGGTTATGTGTGAGTATTTTAATCCGGTATGTGTCCGTCTACTAGAATTACAGTAAGACGGTGAACCCGTCTACTATAAGGCACACCTCAAACTACCCCCCTCGGTTTTGTTTCGCAGGTGTAGCTTGTTTGAAACTGTGCGAATTAAGGGAAACTTTGTGGCGAAATACTTCATGGGTACTTCGACATACGCTTCAACAGGAGGCATGCTACAAGTTTTTCATATACATATTTGCGTGTTGAATGTGAGGGAGACCTCTGTGGAGGTCTGGACCTCTAGTCTTTAAAGGCTGTTTCCAATCAAGCAAATTATTCTTCCCTTGCAATATGGTAATGGATGTGTGTATGTGTGTGTGTGCATGTGTGTGTGCATGCGTGCGTGCACGTTGGGTGGTGGTAGTGGTGTGGAGGTGATATATCAGTGTAGTAAAAGTTAATTACCATATGTTTGTGAGTCCTGTAAGCTGATGTACTTGATGTTTATACCTCGGATTATTAAAATGCCTTGACTCAATTACTTGAGTCTCTGCTCTCTATGCAGATCAGGATATGACCTAGTGTTCCTCTCTCCGCAGACTGCATGCAACATACTCAGTGTGAAGCACATGTGAATAGTATACACACACAAAATAAATAAATATATATATATATATTTATATAATACAGACAGAGTAATCACTACTCATGCGAAAACAATTATGTGAAAAGTTGAAAGTTCTATGAAATGTAACTATTCTCGATGCTTTGCCATGTTGTGCACAGACTTTGCTGTGGAAATGTAACTGCAGGTAATCTTAATCGCCAGTGATGTTGATAGTTGACCTGTGTGGGTTATCACGTCTGTGAGCCCAGTTTCCCTCTTCCCCTGAATCAATTGTCTGCTAATCTCTTAGTCTAGCTTTCAATTGTGAGAAAAAATAAACCACTGCAAGAGTAGTCCTTTAATAGCTTGACCCAGAGTGGCTTTTTCTCACAGAAAGAGAAGGGAAAGCGAGGTAAGGAATACTGTTGAGGACTGTTAACTGTTGAGGACTCTTAACATAGAGCCACGGTTCTCAACTAGTGGGTGGCGACCCAAACGTGGGCTGCAGCAACACAATATATATACAGTTATGGTCATGGTTAAGGTTAGAGTTATGGTTATGATTAGTTTAAGGTAACAGTGTGGTTAAGGTTAGGGTTTGGGCGAGACTTAGTGTGTCTTGGTAGTCTTGAGGTAAAGGCCTTGCCTCCCATGTGAGCGCCCTGGATTCATTCCCCATGCAGGGGAGCTCAAACGTTTTCTGGATATGTAATGTACTTATTTGTAATACGTACACATTGTACATTTTCGTAAATACGGCAATATATATGTAGTACTTTATTTACATATTTTAAGTGAGATAAGGCTGAATATGTGTGTGTGAAGGGGGGGGAGGTTGAGGGAAAAACATCGAACATTTGTTAAATTTAGTTTTTGCCGATCAACCTACATATCGTTAAATGTGTAGCTAAAAGCGAGGACAGCTAAAATGGCCACCGTTCGATTGACACCCTACACTGTAAAAGAATAGTTTTTTCACAGGAAATTCACTGTATTATTTTACAGATTACTTTTGTTTGTGTAAATGCCATACAAATACAGTAAATTACCTTTTTATCAAAATATTAAGGTTGTAATCTGTAATTGTATTTGATTTTACTGTAATTTGACAGTAAGTATTTGGCAACCGTTGCTGCCAGACATTTACAGTTTTGTTTACAGTTTTCTTTTTTACAGTGTACCTAACCTATTACGTGCTTCCAATCTTGGGTTACAAGGCCGAACAACCAACAAGCCTCAGTTTTGGACAAGTGACCATGTCCGGTTTCGGCTGGCCCTGAATGGACCAGTCACCTCTGATGGTGAACATTATTGACAGTTTTTGTAGCCTATGAAATTCTGGAGCTAACAGTACCTTACAAGGGCTGATTCCTACGGTAAAGGAACAGAAGAAGACAGGGAGGTTGTTTGTTTTGAGAATTCCTTACTCGCCCGTCCAAATTAATTGAGCGGTCGGCCATTTTGGACGAATTATTACCCATACAAACATTACAAAAACATATGTAAAACACTCATTTTCCGTGGGATTGTTATAAACTTCTGACCAGTACTAGATAAGACTTCAGGCTATGGAATCGTTCCTCTCAGCTGGAACTCAAAAACAGGCATCTGGCAACAAGTAAACAAAGACGTGAGTAAACAAAACTTTTATTTCAGTGTATTCAAACCTCTAACTCTATTACATTAGCACTCAGAGTGATTCCTCTCCTGTTGTGGAAGAAAGTTCACAATGTTTCCTTTCAAAAGAGACCAGATCCATGCATGTGCTACAAGTGGTTCAAGTAATATATCGGACATTTCTTTGGGTATGCAATTGTCAGGTGTTTTATGCAAAATGTGCCCTCAGCATATGGTTAATTTCAATAAGCTAATTTGAAACATGATGGCAAAAACCATTGGGCAGTAGCATGGACCACTAACATTTGTGCCGCAGATGCAGGCATAAAGTAACACACACGAGAAGGTATTCCATGCACACATACTGTATCTCTTTTTACACTGAACGTTGAGAAGAATAAATTATTTGGAGATACGCACCACAGGAATACTGTAGTTCTTCGATCACAGTTAAGGCCGTAGCAAATTTCCTTTGAATCTTATTTCATCTTTAAATAACAATGGGGTGTTAATCAATGTTTTCTCAAGTAAACTGTTATTTATGGTTTGCCCACTGCAACGTGTTGGTAAGATTGTCAGGTGACAAGAATTAAATTAAATTAAATAATTTTTCACACAAGATTGAGTATTTTCTAGGCTATATATTTATTAGCTACCTTTTCAGAATCAATCAAGAATTAAGAGGTTTATTTGTCACATACATACCAGGGCATACAGTGAAATGCGGGTGGTCATGCCCGCATTGATTGTGCAAAATACAATAATAAAATAGAATAAAATAGGCATAGAAAAAATAAAATAGATAAGACACAAGATATGCATGGTGAAAAAAATACATGCTAGGTTCCTGAGAAATTGGTTCTTGTATACACTACTATGCAATATACGTCAACACTGGACTGAGCTTAAACTGCAAGGGAAGCTTGCTTGTCTCCCTGCCGCTGACCACTCTGTCTCACACGCAGTTTTAAAAAATTTAGCTATTGATGAGAGCATCATCATTTTTAGAGTGAACAGAGTGAACAGTTTCAAGTACCTCGGAGCCCACATATCCGAGGACTTGACATGGACCACACACATTGACAGTGTTGTGAAGAAGGCACGACAATGCCTCTACTTCCTCAGGCGCCTAAGGAAGTTCCAAGTCAGTCAGAAGATCCTTAAGAACTTCTACTCATGTACAATAGAGAGCATCCTGACTGGCAACATCACCTCCTGGATTGGGAATAGCACTGCACAAGACCGTAGCAGACTACAAAGAGTGACACGTTCAGCCGAACGCACAATTGCAGGGGGGCTTCCCACCCTCCAGAACATTTACAACAAGCGGTGCAGGGGCAAGGCTAAGAGAATCATCAAGGACTCCAGCCACCCGAACAACTGCCTCTTTGAACTACTGCGGTCAGGCAAGCGATACCGGAGTCTTAAGGCGAGCACAGAAAGACTCAGAAGAAGCTTCTATCCCCAGGCCATCAGGCTGCTCAATGAACAATAAACACTATGCAACAACCATCAAATGCACACAGCACACACACCCACACGCACACACTCACTTAAACAAACAACACACTGCAGCACCCACTCTACACACTTTAGATCACCTAAACACACTTTACACTTTATATTTATTGGTAAAGGATTTGCACTACAACTCGTACACCTTACTGTAAATTGTACCTAAATTGTACCTCATCCCATTTCTGCTCTGCACTATATAGTATTGTATATTAGTACATTGCATAGAATATTGTATATTGTATGGTAACTCAGTTATTTCTATTCTGCATCGAACATTGTACATATGTCTATACTGAACACTGTGACCTTTTGTACTTCTATTTTACATGCTATACTATTTTATTGCATACTATCTTGTCTAGCACAGTCTCTGGAGCGTAACAGTAAGAAGCATTTTGTATAAAAGTATTCTGTACTTCTGTATGACAACTATTAAAGAAACTTGAAACTTGAAACTTTTACTTTAAAAGCTAGGCTACAGGTTTTACTGTACCATCAATGCTCAACCTTTCCATCTGGTTCCCTGGCAGTCATAGCCCACAATGCATACACCATGGTCACGAACAGACAACAGAAACCATGTCTCACATACTCAATGGCTGTCATGCATACTGTTACAAAGGGTCAGATTAAACCGAATATATATATATTTATTGCTTGAGATCCCATGTATACTATTTGTATATCGTTTGATATCCCTTGTATATTCTTTGTACATATACACGGAATATCCCTTTAACTGGTACAGGACAGACCATAATATTCGTTCTCCTATTGGACAGCGATCCCCTAGGCGCCACGGCCATACCCCCCAATGTCTAGTTCAAAGTCACCGCTGAGACATGCCTGGACATGCCCGGTTCTGCGCAAGAATACGAGACAGAAATAAGGCTGGTACTAGATTGTTCACCTTACGTATAAATACGTCGCAGGTGGATACAGCAGTTAGTTAACCAATAAGTTGGAGCCTCACACCACGATACAACGTGCTGTGAAGTGGGCCCGTTTTGCCCCGAAATAGAGCCTTGAGACCGCGTGCGAATTGATAGCTGAAGTGTCAGAGTTTAACGCTGTATCGTCGAGTTCGACCTATTCTATTATTAAGTAATAGTCTATTATGTATAGTGTATCGTGCGGCTACCGTTCTACAGTGACCAGCATTACCAACGTTTCATCGTACCGAGCTAGTGTGCTTATCCAGGCTGGGCGGCTTAACCTGGTGCCGTCATCCGAGGAGCCCTAGACGAGAACCGTGTGGATATGTACACTGGATAACCTACCCGACGACTACAGAGCCCTTTTCGGCTGGATTATATTTGCTTTGGTCCTGTAGCTGTTGGAGCGGAGAATCGTCTACACCCACTGTTGTGTGGGATTTACCCTGTGAGGAGCGCCGTCGAGCCCGCCTCTAGTACTCTGAGGCTGGCTAGCTTTCCTCCATGCGGCACTGCATACCGGAGAATAGCTGTTGTTCATCTACGGATCAAGGGATTATTGCACTGTCTCCTGTACCTGGAGTCTCCTTATTCCTCGTTGACCCAGACTTTCTGCTACCGACAAATCCTCTCCCCTGCTGGCTTACAACCGGAGGGACCCCTTTAGTATCTCCAGCTGATCTACTAGTGTACCATATATAATTCTGATGATACAGGTGGTATTAATTATCTCCTGCGTAATATGCTCATGGACTTACGCTCTTGACCTATTCATGCAAATTTTTCGCCTTACAAGCGCAACTCTCAATCTTGATAAGTAATGTAAGATAATCTTTGTGCTGCTAATAAATATTCTTCTAAACAGTATTTCTTGTGAAGCCGTGTTATTGTGGGTGTGTTCATCTCATATACCTGTGTACTGTATGGCCAGTAGTAATGTACATAACTCAGTAGTGGTTTAATGATACCATACTTATTCAATACAGTCAGGGAATTGTACCCCTCAGTTACACATACAAAGGGCTCTACATTTGTAGGCATGATAGGATCGTGAACCTGATTGCAGACAGTGTCAGTTCCACACTCGGGTCACCTGCAACATATAAGCTGTATAAGTGTCGCGGGTGGGGGTATAGGGGTATCTGTATGGGGGTGTGTATGTACCTGCGGGAGCCTAAGAGGAGGACGTGTCCCGGGATGGTCTGGAAGAGGACCTAAAGGCTTACCTGGCTGATGGAACAGGCAAGTGAATATCAGCTGATGATGATATGTGAAGTGCCGTCACTGTACTGCACCATGCTGTCCCTGTTGTTTGTTTAGACGGAGTCCAGGAAGTCCTGACGGGAGCGGAAAGAGCCATCTTGGGAGGATGGTGATTTTGTGCAGAGGACAGCTACAACAGGCGAGTGCAGGACCACCAGGGGGGGGTAGCGTATGTAAACGTCATACAGGCTACACATGTGTGCCCTCTTCTTCTTACGCAGCTGGGGAGCGTCGTTGGAGGGAGCGCGAGGTGATTGGCTGGCTGGCGTGACGGAGGCGGTGCCTGGAAGTGCTGGCGCTGCTGAAAGGAGAATCAATGACGGACAGTAGCAGAACGAAAACGGGAGTCGAGAGGACGGTACCAGAGGACGCGGGGCTGTAGGAGTACGAGGACACGCAACTCTTTTGTGTTTGTACTTTTCCTCCAGTGGAACCAGTTCATATCGGCGACTGCGGTGTTTCCCCCCCGCAGTGGAAACGGGTGGAGCTTCAGACCGGAGAGACATTATCGCCGCGCCGGGCGCCGTGAGTAAAGAACGCAAGGCAGTAGAATACGTGCCTGACAAGCGAACTGTTTACCGAGTGGTAAATGAAGACATAGACGAACAGTGACTGCATTGGAATTAGGAATATTATTAGTAGCATGAAGCTGAAGATTATCGGAACGGCATGCAGTAAAGCCAGTAAAAACTGTCGAAGACTTGAACCTAGTATTGTGGATTCTCCATCCTCTGTGAACTACCTTTCTCTCTTTTCTAAATCATATGGAGGATATCTAATCCATTGTGCATTGTGACGAACCCGTGAACCGGGGGGACCTTGCTCTTACTGACTGTGCCTTTCATTGCAGGCGGGAGGACATTATTGCACGCCTGGTGCTTGGAGTGCCTAAAACCCCCAGTACAGACAGAACAGTTTTTAGCCCGAAGGCGGGAGGGGCTATGGGAGCGGAAGGGAGTGGCGTCCTTCCGGCCTTCACCTTCGGGCCCCGGTCATACTTAAGACCTTTGTTTTTAGTGTTTGTCAACTCAGCGCTTCCACTGCCCAAACCTAGGCTAGGGTATGAGAGGAGTATAGGCCTAGGCCCTACCCCTAGCGGTGAGCAGCCCATGCTATTTTATCCCAGCCCCCTTAGTTACTGTGTGAACACTTAGTGTGTATTTATCTACCTATATTCTCCATCATTATTTGCCGTGGCTCCCCGAGGGATGGTGTGATATCGATACCTATTTTAGGCTGTTTGCAGTGAACCGTGTGGTGTAGTGTGATTCTAAATTAACGTTTGATAGTCATAGACCCGTGTTCAGGGCAGACCCTTTTTCCTTCACGTGTGTAGTGTCTCAGGGGCGGGGATAGGTGGCGTGGGTGGGAGTAACAGTCTGGGGGTGGGTTTACGGGGCATTGAGCGCTTCCTCCTTTTAACTACCCTAGGCTTAAGAGGTGTGGGTCTTTTAAATAGGCTAACCGACCAATTATTTATATAGAAATATAACCTTGTATTAAATATCTATTTTCATGCAATAAAAGCTTTCTTACTGTTTCTCGGCGCATTCTCCCGTGTCTGTTTGTGGTCCTGGGGAAATTCATGGTGGTAGGTCAGCTGGCCCCTTTGGGAAGAGTATCCGTGCATGTGCACACCTTAGCCTTAGACCTGGATGCCTCCCGTGGGGGTCAGGTGACATAAGCACACCAGTGTGAAGCCATTATGCTCAATCTGTGTAGGGGCAATTCACTGTTCTCTGACATTTCAGCAAACACCCCCGATGTTGTTATTGTTAATGAGAATAACAGAGAGGTTCTCATCCTAGAAGTTGGTTGCACGTTTGATTACAGTCTAGAGGAAGCATTTACAACCAAAATGTTAAAATATCAACTGTTAGACCATACCATATCACAACTTGGCTACAACTGTAAACTTTTAGTCTTCATATTTGGAAGCCTGGGTCATGTCCATAAGTTGGGTGTTAGAGGCCTTCAGTTGGCCGGTCTTCCGAAGAGAAGAGCCAAACAATTAGCAAAATATTGCTCAGTGTCAGCAATTATTGGCAGCCGGGCAATTTGGAGAAGACGCTGCTATCTTTACCCATGAGCTGTGTGTTGATTGTCAGGTTCATCATCCGTGTGAGTCTGTAACTTTGATTGCCACTGTGGCACGATTGTATCGGAATAATCCCACAATGTACAAGTGCACTGTTAATATTTGTGTCCTTTAAACTTTGTCTTTATGTGGACATAAATAAAATATTCTAAATGTGTGTGTGTGTGTGTGTGTGTGTGTGTGTGTGTGTGTGTGTGTGTGTGTGTGTGTGTGTGTGTGTGTCTGTGTGTGTGTGGATTTGTGAGTGGAGAGTTCAGTGTTCAGTGTTCTGATGGCCTGGGGGAAGAAGCTGAGTCGGAGTCTCTCTGTTCTTGCAGCGTGTGACCGTAGGCGCATGCCTGACTGCAGCCACAGGCTATTGTTGGGGTGGTGAGGACGCGCGACTCTTTTGTTGTTGTACTTTTCCTCCAGTGGAACCAGTTCATATCGGCGACTGCAGTGTTTCCCCCCCGCAGTGGAAACGGGTGGAGCTTCAGACCGGAGAGACATTATCGCCACACCGGGCGCCGTGAGTAAAGAACGCAAGACAGTAGAATACGTGCCTGACAAGCGAACTGTTTCCCGAGTGGTAAATGAAGACATAGACGAACAGTGACTGCATTGGAATTAGGAATATTATTAGTAGCGTGAAGCTGAAGATTATCGGAACGGCATGCAGTAAAGCCAGTAAAAACTGTCGAAGACATGAACCTAGTATTGTGGATTCTCCATCCTCTGTGAACTACCTTTCTCTCTTTTCTAAATCATATGGAGGATATCTAATCCATTGTGCATTGTGACAAACCCGTGAACGGGGGGGACCTTGCTCTTACTGACTGTGCCTTTCATTGCAGGCGGGAGGACATTATTGCACGCCTGGTGCTTGGAGTGCCTAAAACCCCCAGTACAGACAGAACAGTTTTTAGCCCGAAGGCGGGAGGGGCTACGGGAGCGGAAGGGAGTGGCGTCCTTCCGGCCTTCACCTTCGGGCCCCGGTCATTCTTAAAACCTTTGTTTTTAGTGTTTGTCAACTCAGCGCTTCCACTGCCCAAACCTAGGCTAGGGTATGAGAGGAGTATTCTAGGCCTAGGCCCTATCCCTAGCGGTGAGCAGCCCGTGCTATTTTATCCCAGCCCCCTTAGTTACTGTGTGAACACTTAGTGTGTATTCATCTACCTATATTCTCCCTAATTATTTGCCGTGGCTCCCCGAGGGATGGTGTGATATTGATACCTATTTTAGGCTGTTTGCAGTGAACCGTGTGGTGTAGTGTGATTCTAAATTAACATTTGATAGTCATAGACCCGTGTGCAGGGCAGACCCTTTTTCCTTCACGTGTGTAGTGTCTCAGGGGCGGGGATAGGTGGCGTGGGTGGGAGTAACAGTCTGGGGGTGGGTTTACGGGGCATTGAGCGCTTCCTCCTTTTAACTACCCTAGGCTTAAGAGGCGTGGGTCTTTTAAATAGGCTAACCGACCAATTATTTATATAGAAATATAACCTTGTATTAAATATCTATTTTCATGCAATAAAAGCTTTCTTACTGTTTCTCGGCGCATTCTCCCGTGTCTGTTTGTGGTCCTGGGGAAATTCATGGTGGTAGGTCAGCTGGCCCCTTTGGGAAGAGTATCCGTGCATGTGCACACCTTAGCCTTAGACCCAGTGGCGGCTCTGCCACTAGGGGCGCACGGGCGCCGACCCACCTGCTGTTAAATCAGAGAAGAAGAAAATTAAACTTTTTCGTTTTTTGTTTTATAGCCCTATAAATAATATAAACATGTTTAAAATGAATAATATTTACTCATTTTAAGTATGTTTGTATTTCCAATGCACAATATAACGTTATTATCTAAAATAAAAAAACACTCGTTTTCCTGAGCAGGAAGTGACGTTTTTTTTATTTTTTTTATTTTTTTGTATTTCTCGCCCGGGCTAGACGCGATATCGCTCTGAGTGCGTGTCACAGTTTGATCGCTGTAATACGTCACAGCCAATCAGTGCATAACGCGTTGTGCGTTGAAATATGACTATTATGTTGGAATCCGGGCGCGATTTGAAGCGGTCTAGCCAGTAGCGTCAAGAATTTCTGTAGCCGCATTTCGCGGAGACGCTCTCTGATTGGCCGACGCCAGTATTTTTTTCCGTAGCAGAATTTCACAGAGACGATCTCTGATTGGCCGAATCCAATTTCTAATGTTCCAATTCTAGCTTATTCCTAGGTTGGTTGGTCCGTTGGTGAGAGATAGTTGTGTTGTTGTGTTGTTGTGAGATGCAGGCAGCAGAGCGTGCCGTGACTGCAAGTTCTTTAGACTGTTAAGCTTAGGCACTCTTTCAAAGTTGGTTAAGGTTAGAGTTTGTCTTAGAGCATGGCGATAGAACGCCAGGTAGTTTGCAGGCTGTTCGAGGCGGAAATGGACAAAGACACAGCTCTTCACTCACACAGTACTTGTTGGCTAACAACAAGCTATATGGATGCGGAGGGACAACAATGGATGGACAATGCCATGGAGTGGATATACTTTATCAACAAGCCAACAACAAGGTAGATTAGCGATCTTAACTCTAGTTTAATACATGATACGTTGTCTACTGATGCCGCATAACGTTGTAACGTTACAGCTTTCAGCTAACGTTAGCTACTGCTAGCTGTTAGCTCCGTTATCTTAGCTGGCCACTTTTATAATTACTGCATGGAAACGGAGTAACGTTAACGTTTAAACGTTATGTCGAGGTCATACAATACTACAGTCGACATAAGGTTAACGTTACCCCGTTTCCATGAAGTGTTTAAATAGCAGCAATCTTGTTGAAAATGTAACTTTACTAAAATGCTCTCTCTCTCTCTCTCTCTCTCTCTCTCGCTCTCTCTCTCTCTCTCTCTCTCTCTAATTTCGCCGCATGTGGGGCATAACCACTCAGACAATGAATGGTAACTTGTTTAAAATGACGAGCTTTACAAATGTGTTTATTATTGAATGGATCTGACATCATCTGAGAGAGAGAGAGAGAGAGAGCGAGAGAGCGAGAGAGCGAGAGAGAGCGAGAGAGAGAGAGAGAGAGAGAGAGAGAGCTGTGCGTGTTTGTGTTGGGCTATTGGAAACGTGGTTGCATTTGATTGACTGATCATATATTGATCGATGGCAATGGTGATAATATTCGCCAATGCGTGCCTTGTACATGTTTGCAAAATGTTTGGTATAGCGCCCCTAGTGGCGAAGCATCCACGGGCCGCCACTGCTTAGACCTGGATGCTTCCTGTGGGGGTCAGGTGACATAAGCACACCAGTGTGAAGCCATTATGCTCAATCTGTGTAGGGACAATTCACTGTTCTCTGACATTTCAGCAAACACCCCCGATGTTGTTATTGTTAATGAGAATAACAGAGAGGTTCTCATCCTAGAAGTTGGTTGCACGTTTGATTACAGTCTAGAGGAAGCATTTACAACCAAAATGTTAAAATATCAACTGTTAGACCATACCATATCACAACTTGGCTACAACTGTAAACTTTTAGTCTTCATATTTGGAAGCCTGGGTCATGTCCATAAGTTGGGTGTTAGAGGCCTTCAGTTGGCCGGTCTTCCGAAGAGAAGAGCCAAACAATTAGCAAAATATTGCTCAGTGTCAGCAATTATTGGCAGCCGGGCAATTTGGAGAAGACGCTGCTATCTTTACCCATGAGCTGTGTGTTGATTGTCAGGTTCATCATCCGTGTGAGTCTGTAACTTTGATTGCCACTGTGGCACGATTGTATCGGAATAATCCCACAATGTACAAGTGCACTGTTAATATTTGTGTCCTTTAAACTTTGTCTTTATGTGGACATAAATAAAATATTCTAAATGTGTGTGTGTGTGTGTGTGTGTGTGTGTGTGTGTGTGTGTGTGTGTGTGTGTGTGTGTGTGTGTGTGTGTGTGTGTGTGTCTGTGTGTGTGTGTCTGTGTGTCTGTGTGTGTGTGGATTTGTGAGTGGAGAGTTCAGTGTTCAGTGTTCTGATGGCCTGGGGGAAGAAGCTGAGTCGGAGTCTCTCTGTTCTTGCAGCGTGTGACCGTAGGCGCTTGCCTGACTGCAGCCACAGGCTGTTGTTGGGGTGGTGAGGGTCTTTCATGATTCTGCAGGCTCTGGATTTGGACCTCCTGTTATATAAGTCCTGCAGGGGTGGTAGTGCAATACCCGTAGTACGCTCAGCTGAGCGCACCACTCTCTGGAGTGCCTTCCTGTCCTGTGCCGTGCTGTTTCCAAACCAGGCAGTTGTTTCCAGTCAGAATGCTCTCTACAGAAGGAGTGGAGTATCTTCCCCGATACTCTGAACTTCCTTAGCTGTCTCAGGTGATAGAAGCGCTGTTTCGCCTTTTTCACCACAGAATCTATGTGTGTAGACCATGTCAGGTCCTCTGTAATGTGGACTCCCAGGTACTTGAAACTGCTCACATTGTCCACGATACCCCCGTTTATCCACAGCAGCGTGTGTGTCCCCTGCTGTATTCTCCTAAAATCCACGATCAGCTCTTTGGTTTTCCACTCTTTATCATGACAAAAGAAACAGTAAGCTAAGTGTTTCGATACAAACTGGTACATTGTCTAATCAATAGAAATGACATCTAAAAGAGTGTCATTTTATTAGAACAAGCTACTTTCTGTTATCGTCAGGAAGGTTGACATGTTTTAACCACTAAACTACTCTGTTGTGGTTTCCAAATTAAATGGGCTGCTATGTAAGTGATCTCACATGAACTTTGTCCAGTTGTCAAAACGTCTGCGATCACCGCTACTGTTCTCTGGGTAGATGGTAATTTGTGTTTATTGAAATATGCCAGCCCCAATACTAACAGGGACCACCGTCCTGACGTTCTGGTGCAGAGTGACTTCATGTCAGAAGTTACTCCTTTGACTTTCCCAGCGTTTGGGTTTGGGCATTCCCACAGCTATAGGTTACATGTAACAGAGAGAACAAAACAATCATTCACATCTCTGATGAGAGGATTGGGGTCATGCTCACCAGTTACTGTTGTATTTACATGTAAGTGAAATGAGCTTGGTTCATTATTACTGGCTGAACAATAATGCAATAATGCAACGTTTATCGCTAACCCCTTTTTACGGCAACTTAAAATAGCCATTTATTGAAGCCATTGCCCTATAGTCTATGGCTAAAACTGTTATGGGAACAGAGGAACGGGACCCAAATAAGAGAATGCAAACAGTTCAACAGTTTAAACGCAACAAATAGCGCATATTTATTCACAACAAAGATATCAAAAGACAAGCAGAGTAATACAAATACAAACGAGGTGGTGGTGTCGTGCGAGTAGGCCGGGAGGGGCCTGGGTTGAATGAGATGTGTAGTTACTCCCAAATGTGTGGTGTAGCAATAATGACGATGTGTGTGTATTTAATAACTATATCTGTAATGGGGTCTTACTGTGTTGTATATGTCGTGGAACAAGGTTGCCTCAGCAACGCCAGGAAAAGATATCGGGAAATGCCCCCGAGGGCATAACATGCAAGGGACTTGACGAGGTAGGGGAGAAAATAACCAACGGGGGAGAATGAGTGAACTTGAACGTGCCGTGCGCGGCACGGCTATGAGGGCGACTTCTTCCAAAAGCAAAACTAGGCACATGAGAAAAAAAGAACACGAGATTAGTAACCCAGCCAACATCTACCCAAGCTAGAAGGGAGAGAAGGTTAGGATTAACAAGGCAGATACACACGCAACCAACAACGAAGGTTAAACACTAGAATATAGAATGTATCACAATGACTTGGAGATAAGGACAAAAATAGTCAGAGGTCAAATATTAGGACGCAACCTACTGTTCCAACAGAACGAACTCACGTAGTCCACTGGGCTGATCAGGAATGTATAGACCGGGGGGAAACAACAGTCTCTGATTGCAGATCAGAAGCAGCCGTGGAACGGAGGCGTCTAGTGAGACGCGCACGTCAGGGCTGTGTAACAGCGCCACGCAACCTCTGGGGGAAACCGTCAGACGCAGGGACCTGCTCAGATGCAGCCCTCACAACAGTACCCCCCCTCTCATGGGAGACACCGGGCGACCTCCCCAAGGCCTCAGGATTCTGCCGATAGAACTCCTCCAGAAGAGCTGGATCGGCCAAGTACGAGGGGGGAACCCAACTGCGGTCCTCCGGGCTGTACCCATCCCAGTCCACCAGGTATTGGAAGCCCCGACGGCGGACGTCCAACAGACGTCCAACACCTTCTTCACAACTGTTGCTACCACTTTGGTGAACAAACTGCCGATCCACTCTGGCCGATATGGCATACACCACATCCAGGCATTTTATAAGGAACTGGGTGTACGTGAAAATGATTTTAAATTGACTGAAGTAACTACTGAAGAGGTTATGAAAAAGCTCAGTATGCTGCAGCCAACAAAAGCCACAGGCCATGACAATATTCCCACCAGATTTCTCATAGACTCTGCTTACATCATAGCTCCCATTGTAGCCCATATCACCAACCTCTCCATCAACCAGGGTCACAACCCCCAAGAACTCAAGCTTGCTAGGGTAACCCCTCTATTTAAAAAAGGAAGCAAACTTGATCCAGGTAACTACCGCCCCGTTTCTATCCTTTGTTCCATATCAAAGGTAATCAGGGCCGGACTGGGGAAATAATTCATACCGGGAGATATAGCGCGAAATATAGCCCCAATCAGGCCACTTTTTAAGCGGGGGGTCTGGGGGTCCCCCACCAGGATTTTTTTTGTTACAAAGACTTAATTTCCTGCATTCTGGTGCATTTTAGTGCATGTGAATCACAAACTAATGAGCCAACAATTGCTTAGTACAATGTACTGTTATGGACCTCAAATAAAACTGTTGTGGCACTAGCAATGCTACTCTCTCCACCTTCAAAAAGAAAAAAGCAAGAGCACTACATATTTTTCTATTTACTATTATAATACAGTTAACCACTCTCTCCTGTAAGGGCCTTTCTTTTTCTTTGTTTTATCCCTCTCTCCTCCACCCTTTCTCTTTCTTCCACTGTCCATCTTGACATCAACGTTAATTGACTTTCGCTCTACTGTATCTCTCCCGAGTCCCTCACTACCTGGCTCATTGCCTGGCTGTTATTCTGCATCTGAGTGCCGTCTGCCATTCCATTCGCCGCCTCCGCTGTCAATCAGTTGTATCGCCTGGTCCCGCCTCCACCAATCACAAGCGGCAGCACGGCTCCATTGTGTGTGTGTGATCCGCGTGAGGGAGAGAGTCAGATAGTTCTCCAACTCTGTCGCAGACAGTGAAATCCTGGTTGTTCCCCACCCATTTAGGTTATCTAACTATCGCGCTGCGCCGCCGCCACAACTAAAAACAATGGCCTGGCAAAAAAATAATAAAAAAATTATAATAATTTTTTTTTTTTTTTTTATAGTTTTTTTTTTTAATCTGTGCAGGCCAGGCCACCGGGAAAACTCCCGGTGCTCCCGATGGCCAGTCCGGGCCTGAAGGTAATTGAGAGGCTGGTATATGAGCAGATAGACAACTACCTGACTGAACATAGACTGCTGTACCAGTTCCAATCAGGTTTCAGAAAATCACACTCCATTGACACCTGTTTACTGTACCTGACCGATTATATAAAACGTGAGATGGACAAGGGGAACTAGTGCGGGATGGTGATGTTGGACCTGCAAAAGGCGTTTGACACAGTCAACCACTCCATCCTACTAGAAAAATTTAGAGCGATAGGCAAGTCAGCCAAATGGGTCAAGTCCTACCTGGAGGGAATAGAACAGGTGGTATACATCAATGGCACCTTGTGCTCGTCCCTTCCAGTGACATGTGGGGTCCCCCAGGGAAGCATTTTGGGGCCTCAACTGTTTTTAATATATAACAATTATATGAAATCGGCATGCGATTGCAACCTGTTCCTCTTTGCTGATGACTCAGCACTCCTGGTCTCTGACAGGGATAAGTCTAAAGTGGAAAGTATCCTGAGCAGTGAAATGAAAAAGATCTGCTCTTGGCTCAGTGACAATAAATTGTCTCTACATCTGGGAAAAACAGAGGCCATACTCTTTGCGTCAAACGCCAACCTAAAGAAATCCCAGGGTTTTAAAATTAGAGTAGGTGAATACATTATTGAGGATAAAGAGGAGGTCACCTACCTGGGCTTTATTTTAAATAACAAACTTTCTAACGAAGAAATGGCACAAAAAGTGATTACTAAGGTCAATCAAAAAAACAAATTTGTATTTAGAATTTCCTCGTTCATAAATAGGAACGCTCTGAGGACCCTAGCTGGAGCCCTCATCCAATGTCACTTTGACTATGCTTGCACTTCATGGTACAGCAACATATCCAAACAAACTAGTGAGACTCCTGCACAACCTTCACTTTAGGACTCACCTAACGCCAGCCCACTTTAGCAGTCTGGGATGGCTTAGGGTTGAGGAAAGGGTACACCAGCTTAAATTGCTACTGGTTTTTAAAGTACTGAAAGAAACGGTTCCCAAGTACCTAGTAACTTATTTTAATAAAGTAGGAGATGTCCACAAACACGCCACAAGAGGAAGCCCCACGGACCTGGTCCCTCCCAGAGTCAGGACATGCATGGGGAAAGATGAATTTTTTTACTCTGCTACTGTAATGTGGAATGCCCTGCCAACATTCATAAAACTCCTGAACTCCCCTCTCAGATTTAAATCCGCCCTAAAAACATGGCTCAGCAGCAACTCAAATTGGTCTTAATATGGTTTTTATCTCTTTTATCATAACTTGGCTTTTATCTCTCTTTATCATGAGTTGCTTTTAAGGGTTTGCGGATTTTCTTTTACCATTAGTTGACTGTATGAGTTTTCAGGTTAGGTGTTATTGTACTTATTTTTAGGGTGTCCTGTCTAGTGTACATGTCCATTCGTCTTTTTGTGCCTTGTATGGACCACAAGGGAAACAAGCCTTGGCTTCTATTGTGTTTTATCCATTTTTGACCAGCGTGTTGACACTGTTATTGTTTGTTTTTCAAATGTTTGTCCTACGATTGTGTCAAAATAAAGTATTCAATCAATCAATCAATCAAACAGCTTCTTCACCGTCCAGACCGGGTCCCCATCTTGTAGGACCCACGGAGGCGGGGGTGCAACGACAGGGGCAGACAGGCCGCTCTCCGACACAGGCTTGAGCAGGGAGATATGGAACACGGGATGGACCTTGAGGGAGGGGGGTAATATCAGACGTACCGCGGAGGGGTTGATGATCCGCTCCACCTCGAATGGTCCCACGTAACGAGGGGCCAACTTCCGGCATGGGACTTGAAGCGGTAAATCCTTCGCCAACAACCAGACACGCAGGCCCGGGTGGTAGACGGAGCTGGTATACGTCTACGGTTTGCGCTCCGCTGGGTCTGCTCCGTGGCTTTGACCAGAGCACTGCGGAGACAACGCTGGAGATGGGGGTGAGGAGACAGCACGGCAATCTCCAACTCTTGGGAGGAAAACATAGCGGGGGATGGTAACCCAACGAGCATTTGAAAGGGGACATACCCGTAGCTGCGTTGGTCATGGAGTTGAGGGAGTACTCCACCCAGGAAAGGTGCTTACTCCAGGACGCTGAATTGTTCATGGTGACGCAGCGGAGGGCAGTCTCCAGAGTCTGGTTGGCTCGCTCCGCTTGTCCATTCGTCTGAGGGTGGTAGCCAGAGGATAAGCTGACGGTAGCCCCCATCCCTCGACAGAAGGCCTGCCACACCTGAGAGGAAAACTGAGGGCCCCGGTCGGAAACGATGTCATGGGGAATACCGTGTAGGCATACCACATGGAGCCACAAGGAGCTCCGCGGTCTCTGCGGAAGATGGTAACTTCTCCAACGCGACGAAATGGACTGCCTTGGATAAAACGGTCCACAATTGTTAGGATAACAGTCTTACCCAGGGAGTCCGGAAGCCCAGTAACAAAATCCAGTGCAATGTGGGACTAAGGATTGGTGGGTAACGGGCGTAGGAGGCCGGCGGGGGGCCGATGAACGGCCTTACTGCGGGCACAAACCGGACAAGCAGCCATGAACTCCCTAACATCTCTCTCCATGGTTGGCCACCAGAAACTCCTTTGCAGGAAGGATAAAGTTCTCTGGACGCCAGGGTGGCAGGAGAACTGACTGGTGTGCCCCCACTCAATCACCTCCGACCGCATCAGGTCGGGGACAAACCAAGCTACCCCCCCAAATTACAGCTTCATCGCCAAGCCCCGCCTCTCTGGCCGAGGGGGGGGTCTTGCCGTTTTCCACAAACTCTCCCTATCCATCACTGAACTGCACCTAAACCTCCCTCCCATGCTATCCTTTGAATACCTTGCCCTCTCCCTCCCCAACTCTATCACTGCACTACTCCTCTACCGCCCTCCAAAGCCTTTTCCCTCTTTTCTAACTGAACTTTCTGATCTCCTGACCATAGCCTCCAATCTCTCCACCCGCCTCCTACTTACCGGTGACCTCAACATCCATGTTGACCAACCAAACTCAAACCTCACTCCTGACTTCCTCTCCCTCCTTGACTGTTTTAGCCTCACCCAGCACATCAACTTTCCCACCCACAACAAAGGCCACACACTTGACCTTGTCTGCTCTGCCTCCCTACCCATATCCAATCCTCACCCCATCCCATTCCCACTCTCTGACCACTACTGCATCCTTTTCGCTGCTCCCCTTCCCCCACCCCACCACTCCAACAAACGCACCATCTCTTTCCGTAACATAAAATCCATTGACCCTCTCACACTGTCTCAGTCCATATCCTCTGCCTTTCCCCCTGACTCCGCCCCCTCTAACCCCGACGACTATGCCCTCCTCCTCAACTCTACTCTCTCTGACTCCCTCGACTCACTGGCACCCCTGAAAACCATCACTGTCTCATTCACCACCTCCTCCCCCTGGTACACTCCGGAACTCCGCTCTATGAAGCAGACCGGCCGTCAATTAGAACGCCTCTATAAAAAAAACCACCACACCATCCACGCCGACCTCCACAAACAGCACGTCTCCTCCTACCATGATGCACTCCAAGCTGCCAAATCTGCCCACTACTCCACCATCATCAACAGCAGCAACCGCAACACCCGGACCCTCTTCTCCACTGTCAAGAAACTCCTACAACCCCCGGACAATAACTCACTCTCCTCCCCTGACCTCTGCAACTCGTTTCTCCTCTTCAATAATAAAGTATCTCTAATCAACAGCTCACTGACTGCCCGCACCGCCAATTCCCCCACCCTCGCCCCCCCCCCCACCAACATTTTTCCCCCACCTGACTCCATCCCTCCCACCCCTTTTACTGCCTTCGCCCCAGTTGACTCCTCCTTCATCATGGACCTCATGACCACCTCCAAGACCACTACCTGCTCCCTTGACCCCCTACCCATTACTCTCACCAAAGCCTGCCTCCCTGCTCTCATCCCCCACCTCACCGCCCTTTTCAACCAGTCACTATCCCTAGGCCACGTCACTTCATCTCCTCCCGCCTGGACTACTGCAACTCCCTCCTCACTGGTATCACCTCCCGCTCCCTCCATAAACTGCAAATGGTCCAAAATTCAGCCGCCCGCCTCCTCACTAACACCCGGTCCCGTGAACACATCACTCCTGTCCTCCACTCCCTCCACTGGCTCCCGATCAAACACTGCATCAACTTTAAAACACTACTCCTCACCTTCAAAGCCCTCCACAGCCTGGCCCCCCCCCTACCTGACTGATCTCCTTCTTCCCTCCACTGCCTCCCTCACTGTCCCGACATCCAAGCTTAAAAACTTCGGAGATCGGGCCTTCTCTCGTACTGCACCCCGACTCTGGAACTCCCTCCCCCAGTCCATCAGAGACTCCCCTACACTCTCCACCTTCAAAGCTCGCCTCAAAACCCACCTGTTCTCCCTTGCCTTCAACCCCCCCCCACCCTTAAACCCCCCCCTCCCCTCCAACCTGATTGATGTCTGTCTCCAGTCTTTTTTGTGCTATCAGGCTGTCTCCCCTGTTCCCCCCATGGTCTCATGTTCCTTTTGTTTTTGTTTCTTTGTTGTTTTTGTTTCTTTGCTTTCGTTTCTTTGTTTGTACTCCTGCTCCCGACTACTGTCAGCGACTTCGGGTTATTGAGAAGCGCTATATAAATTAAATTAATTATTAATTATTATTATCCCTCGACAGAAGGCCTGCCACACCTGAGAGGAAAACTGAGGGCCCCGGTCGGAAACGATGTCATGGGGAATACCGTGTAGGCGTACCACATGGTCCACAAGGAGCTCCGCGGTCTCTGCGGAAGATGGTAACTTCTCCAACGCGACGAAATGGACTGCCTTGGATAAAACGGTCCACAATTGTTAGGATAACAGTCTTACCCAGGGAGTCCGGAAGCCCAGTAACAAAATCCAGTGCAATGTGGGACTATGGACGGGTGGGTACAGGTAACGGGCGTAGGAGGCCGGCGGGGGGCCGATGAACGGCCTTACTGCGGGCACAAACCGGACAAGCAGCCATGAACTCCCTAACATCTCTCTCCATGGTTGGCCACCAGAAACTCCTTTGCAGGAAGGATAGAGTTCTCTGGACGCCAGGGTGGCAGGAGAACTGACTGGTGTGCCCCCACTCAATCACCTCCGACCGCATCAGGTCGGGGACAAACAAACGGTTAGGGGGTCCGTTACCTGGGTCTGGGTGAGCGTGTTGGGCGGTTCGGACTCGGCTCTCCATCGCCCACGTCACCACACCTATCACCCGGGAGGGAGGAAGGATAGTGTCGGAACCCGCCTCAGCAGGGTTCTCCGGAAATAACCTGGAGAGTGCGTCGGCCTTAGCGTTCCGCGACCCCGGGCGATAGGTGAGGGTAAAATTGAAACGGCTGAAGAACAGAGCCCAACGCGCTTTCCGAGAGTTTACTCTCCGGGTGGACTTAACATAGGTGGTTCTTGTGGTCTGACCACACAAAAAATGGATCTCTGGCCCCCTCAAGCCAGTATCTCCACTCCTCTAAAGCGGCGTGAACCGCCAACAGCTCTCGGTTACCGATATCGTAATTTCGCTCTGCCGGGGTGAACCTACGAGATAGGTAAGCGCAGGGATGAAGAGTTCCGTCCTCTGCAGATCGTTGGGAGAGGACGGCTCCAACCCCGGTATCCGACGCATCTACCTCCACAATGAAGGAACAGGTCGGATCAGGATGAGCTAGCACGGGTGCCATGTTGAACAACTTTAAGGTCAGTAAAAGAGGCTTGCGACCAAACAAAAGGCTGGAGCATCGAAGTGAGCGAGGTCAGGGCCACCCGACTAAACCCCTTAATAACCGCTTAATAACCCCTTAGTAATCTCACCTGCTCCGACCTCACCATCTCTGATCATCTGGCTATCACCATGGACATTCTCATCCCTACTCCCCCAATCAAGCAGATGCGTTCCATAACATTCCGTAATCTCAAATCCATCCACCCCTCCTCTCTCTCCTCCCTACTGACTGACACCATCCCTGATGCCTCCCTCTTACAGCATGGCTCCCCTACAGACCTGGTCAACATCTACAACAACACTCTCTCCTCCTGTCTCAATCAGCTCGCCCCAATCAAAACCAAGTCTGTCTCCTTCATTCACTCCGCCCCCTGGTACACCAATCACCAGTGATGAGCAAGCTACTTGGAAAATGTAGCAAGCTACACTACAAGTTACTCTCGATTAAATATAGCTCAACTACAATGGAAGCTATCCCCAGAGAAATGTAGCAAGCTACACTACAAGAATATGGCAAAAATAGCTAGCTACATCGGCACTACTTTTTAATTTTTTTTTTTTACTTCGTGACCAAGTTTCCACCAAACAAATAGGCAGGAAAAAAAATTCTCAGTTTGATTGTTTATTATAAAACTGAAACAAGCCCTCGGTCTGGCTTTTTGTGTCATCCTTTTAACATGAACTTGTATTACACACTTCTTCAATATCTGAATTGTTTTACTTCATTTTACTAGTATTATGCTACCATGTATATACTACTACCAGTACCAACTATGCTAATATGTCTATACTACTACAGTATGTACTCAGAGTATAACACTCAAGCTTGACACTGACAAACAATACTACTTATCCTTGGCTGCTAGATATGTACCACTCCTACTGACTTGTTGTACACAATTTGTAAGTTGCTTTGAATGAAAGTGTCAGCTAAATGACCAAATGTATTTAAATATGTAACTCACAAAACATTCCATGGCCCCAAAATCATGTGGGGACCGCCCCTGGGGGTCCTGTCCCACAGGTTGAGAACCACTGCTTTTCCCTCTTTTTTTCTTTTCTCCACCCCAATAATATTGTTCATTTTCTGCCTACAGTGAAACATCATGATAGCAGCTATCTTAGTTAAAGCTGTTTACAAAGTGTACTGACTTGTGTGCTGTTTGGGAACAGTTGATTTTCATCAGCTCACCTGAATGTGTCTTCAAGTTGAGAGCAGCATAGTTTTAGCCGTTTTTTCAGTCAAACTCATAAATGTGTCCCAGATAGGGCCATGGAGAGTCATTGTTGTTATTGACATCATCATCTTCATCAATGCCATCGAACCCCTCTGCCATTTCGCTCAGACTGGTTCTTGTTCATGTAATCCGTTAAATTGCATTCATTCAATACGTCTGTTTTGATTTTCACGTCCTGCTTTGCGGCTGGAGTCCCGCCCTATCCTGCCTCTGATTGGCCTACCCATAACGTTTTGGCCTACCATACCCAATCGTGAAGTCGTCACTCATATCTAAACAAACCAAGCAACCAATCATAGTGGGTTTTTTACGGGGATTTTTTTTTCTCCTCGCAGATATTCTAGTGAATGAATGAATGAATGAATGACTGTTTCTCTCGAAAGTAGCGTGTAACGTTTCTCGTCGCTACGTTACTACTTCGTTCTATAAAGAGCTCCGCTACAGAGACTGCTACCCTGGTTAAAAAGTAGCGAGCTACCAGCACGCTACTGAGAATTGTAGTTAAGCTATGTAGCGTCGCTACTTGTAGCAAGCTACTGCCCATCACTGCCGATCACCTACACCACCTTAAATCCAAGGGCCGCCAGCTCGAACGGCTATCTAATAAAACCGGTCTCACTGTCCATAAAGAGGCCTACAGACAACATCAACAGCTCTACAAAGACGCCCTCAACTCTGCACGCTCCTCCCACTACTCCGCTATCATACAGTCTGGCAGCAACAACCCCAGGACTCTGTTTTCCACCATCAACACACTTCTTAAACCCTCTGACACAATCTCCTGTTCCTTCACTGTCAGTAAATTTGTCTCCTATCTGTCACATCTCCAAACAAAAATTTACAAAATCCACACCCAACTAACAATTGCCTCCGCCAACACTATCTCCCCTCCGGATTCAACCCCCTCTCCACCGCCCAACCCACCTTTTACATCCTTCACTGAAATCACTGCATCGGACCTATCCTCCATTCTCTCTACAATGAAAACTTCTACCTGCATCCTGGACCCTATCCCCTCCATCCTAGTCAAGGCTTGTCTCCCTGCCCTTTCTCCCCTAATCACCTCCATTGTAAACACCTCTCTGACCACTGGCCTATTTCCCCCCGCCCTCAAAATTGCTTCTGTCACCCCCCTACACAGGCACCAATTAATCTCTATCAACAACTGCAAATCCCCCACTGCCCCCATCACTCATGGTGTCCCCCAAGGCTCAGTACTTGGTCCCCTGCTCTTCATCCTCTACATCCTTCCACTTGGTCTGATTCTCCGCCAACATGGCCTGCGTTTTCACTGTTATGCAGACGACACTCAGCTCTACCTCTCCACCAAGACTATCACTCCAGCCACTCTCTCCACCCTCAGCACCTGCCTCACATACATCAAAACATGGATGCAAAATAACTTTCTCAAATTAAACTGCAATAAATCAGAAATCATCATTATCGGTCCAAAATCCCTCACCAGCCACACCCAGGATTTCACCCTAAATATTGATGGTACCATTGGCACCCCCTCCACTCACGTCCGTAACCTTGGCATCATCCTGGACTCCACCCTTTCTTTCCTCCCCCATGTGAACCACATAACCAAATCTGCCTTCTACCACCTCCGGAACATTGCTCGTCTTCGCCCCTCCCTATCACTCTCCGCTGCTGAAACACTGGTTCATGCATTCATATCATCAAGACTAGATTACTGCAACAGCATCCTCTACGGCTCACCAAACACTATTCTCAATAAACTCCAATATGTCCAAAACTCTGCTGCCCGCATGCTCACCTCCACCCGTCGCTCTGATCACATCACCCCTGTCCTCCACGACCTCCACTGGCTTCCAATCAAATACAGGATACATTTTAAAATACTACTCATCACATTTAAAGCCCTCAACAACCTTGCCCCTCCCTACCTGTCCGACCTCCTCCACCGTCACACGCCCACCCGTCGCCTTAGGTCTGCAGATGCCAACCTCCTAACACCTCCCACGACCAAGCTCCGGACCTGGGGCGACAGAGCCTTTGCTGCTGCTGCCCCCTCCCTCTGGAATGCCCTCCCCAGCCATATCCGTGATGCAAACACCCTGACATCTTTTAAATCAGCCCTCAAAACCCACCTTTTCAATCTTGCTTTTGACCTCTAATTCTGTCGGTTTTATTTTATTTTGTCATGTATTATTTTTGTTCTGTTTTGTTCTGTTTTTTTGTTTTGCCATAGTTTGTCTCTCCTGCCCATGTGAAGCGTCTTTGAGCACCTGGAAAAGCGCTATATAAAATTGATGTATTATTATTATTATTATTATTATTATTATTATTATTATTATTATTATTATTATTATTATTATTATTATTATTATTATTATTATATACCGGCGGTAAAAACCTGCAAACCCCAAGAATCTCCGCATCTGGGTGCGGGAACTGGGCTGGGGCCACTCCTCCACCGCCTGTATCTTACGGGGATCAGCGCGCACCTGACCTCGCTCCACAATATGACCCAAATACTCCACCGAGGCGGCATGGAAACTGCACTTCTCGGCCTTAACAAAGAGCTTATTCTCCAGGAGACGCTGGAGAACAAGCCTGACATGTTGGGTATGCTCGGCCACGGTACGGGAGAACACGAGTATATCGGCGAGGTACACATTGATCATGTTGCGTAAAACATCGTTGACCAATGCCTGGAACACTGCAGGGGCATTAGTGAGTCCAAAAGGCATTACCAAATACTCAAAATGCCCCAGGTCGGTACGAAACGCAGTCTTCCACTCGTCACCCTCCCGAACGCGTGGCCAGCTATTAAGTCGGAGGATGGGAAAGCCTTACAAGCATTCTTGCACGGATGCTGCAATGCCATGAAAGACGTGCATAACCTATGTGACCTAAACACATCTGCAAACATGCTTGCTTGTTATCAAGAAGTTGCCCTACAAGCTGAGGGACAAGTTGCGAACGGAAGCATGTAACATCCAGGAAAGACATCGCAAACGTGCTATGTTTACCGATATTGTGACTTTTATTGAGCGGGAAGCGAGAATCGCTACAGACCCTGTATTTGGAGACATACAAGACGCTCCAATGACGGGGGCTTTCAAGGAAAGTGGCAGAGCTAGACCTGTGCCTCGTCTTCAGGCTAGAGGGAGTAGTTTTGCCACAACATATTCCCAGATTGAAAGAGATGCTCATTGGGAAAACAGAATTAAGGATGGATATGAGGAGGCTTGTCTTTTCTGCAAAGGGGGTGGACACACACTGGAGTCGTGTACTCTATTGGAGAGGAGAGCTCACAGCGAGAAGATGGAGTTCCTGAAGGAGAATGGAGTTTGCTTTGGATGCTTGTGCACTGGGCACATCAGCAGAGAGTGCAGGGAACGTCTGTTTTGCAGCACATGTGGCTCACGGCACCCCAGCTTGCTTCACATCCGCTCTAAGGAGAATGGAGATGCAGAGAAAGGAAGGAGCAACTCTGACAGAGCAGTGGACAGAACTCTAGTCGAAATCCATACCGGTGGCCTTACTGGGGCCGGTGATCAAGATTGCAAGCTTGCCATCGTACCAGTTAAAGTTAAATCCAGCAAAGGTCAAAGGTCAGTGGAAACCTACGCCTTTCTAGACCCAGGGAGTTCAGCGTCCTTCTGCACAATGGGTCTGATGGCTAAACTGGGACTATCTGGGAGGAAAACAAGGATCCTTTTACGTACTATGGGCCAAGAAAAGGTGGTTGACAGTTGCATTACATCTGACTTGGAAGTCGCTGGATTGGACAGTGACCGATACTGTGAAATACCAAAAATCTTTGCACAACATCAAATGCCTGTCAATCGAAGTAACATCCCACAACGGCAAGATCTGGAAAAATTGCCTAATCTGAAGCATGTCTATCTGCCACAGATAGATGCAGACGTTGAGATGTTGATTGATTGATTGATTGATTGATTGATTGATTGATTGATTGATTGATTGATTGAAAAGTTTATTAACAGATTGCAGAATGGGTACAGTACAGTACAGCTCAATGCATACAATTGTTAAGGGGATGCAGACAAGAGAAAGACTTTCGTCTTGTTTGCATCAGGGTCCCCCATTTTCAATTCATCATAACATATATGACATACATGACATACAGATAGACAGTACTGCTACCATCTATACATTTATGACATATCAGATTTGCAAATACAGTACTGTTTGTGATACAAAAAGTGTCCAGAAAAAGAGTGTATATACATTTGACGTAGAAACTGTACATTGTAGGAGGTTGGGTGGGTGGGGTGGGTGGGGTTGGTGGGTGGGGGCTGTACATTGGAGGGGGGGGGGGGGGTTGGGGTAGGGGGGGGGGACACTGTACACTGTACATTGGAATACTGACAAAGCCATACTTGGTAATTTACTGTACAACTGGGTTAAGACATTTGTAGGGGCCAGTTTCTAATTGCAGTCTCCCGTAGGTGTTCTTTGAGAGTGTTTTTGAAGGTGGGTAGTGATTCACATTCCTTTACAGCTTTGGGTAGGGCGTTCCACATTGATGTGGCATAATTGCGAAACGTGTTTAGTCCCTTGTTTAAGCCGAATCTGGGTTTAACATGATTTGTGGAGCTCCCTCTGGTGTTGTGATCGTGGTATTCACTGACCTTTGGGAAGTATTTTGACATGTACATGGGTACCTTGGTCGCGTAGTGTATCTTGTAGACCAGGCCCATTGCAAGTTGCTGTACTCTGTCGTCTACTCTAAGCCATCCTAGGTTGTCAAAGTGGGCCGGGGTGAGGTGGGTTCTAGGAGTCAGGTCAAGCAGTAGTCTGACTAGCTTGTTTTGAGATGTTTGTAATTTGTTTTTTAGTGCCTTTGAGGTGCTTTGGTACCATGAGGTACAAGCATAGTCATAGTACCCCTGAATGAGTGCTCCTGCCAGAGTCTTCAGGGTATTCTTGTTTACCAGAGAGGAGATCCGGTACAAGAATCGAGTTCGTTGGTTGACTTTTTTTATTACATTGGATGCCATTTTGTCACAGGAAAGATTAGCCTCTAGGATGGAACCTAGGTAGGTAATTTCATCTTTCCTTGTGACAATATTGTCACCCACTGTAACCGAGAAGCCGTCGGTCTTGCTGAGTTTGTTATTTGAACCGAAGAGTATGGACTCTGTTTTGCCCATGTGTAATGATAGTTTGTTGTCGGCGAGCCATATGCAGATTTTGCCTAGTTCCGAGCTGAGGGCTTTTTCAACCTGTAACTTGTTCTTGTCAGAGACCAGCAGCGCTGAGTCGTCCGCAAACAGGAACAAGTTGCAGTCACAAGCTGACGACATGTCATTTGCATAAATTAGGAATAGTAGCGGTCCTAGTATGCTTCCTTGTGGAACACCACAGCTCACTGTGAGGGGGGGGGATAGGGTACCGTTTACCTCCACCATCTGTTCTCTCCCCTCCAGGTAGGATTGTATCCAGCTCACTGATAAACTATCAAAACCTATTGCTTTTAGCTTGTCAATCAGAATGGTGTGATTGACAGTGTCGAAGGCCTTTTGTAGGTCCAGCATGACCATGCCGCAGTATTTGCCCGCATCCACCTCTTGTTTGATGTGGTCGTTCAAATAGAGAAGGCATGTGTCAGTGGAGTGGGATGTTATGAAGCCAGATTGGAATTCGTAGATTAGATTTTTTTCCGCGAGGTACTTTTCGATCTGTTCGTATACTATTTTTTCCATGACTTTCGAGATGGATGTAAGGATAGAAACAGGGCGGTAGTTGCCTGGGTCTAGTTTGCTGCCCTTTTTGTGCAGGGGTGTTACTCTTGCAATTTTGAAGTCCTTGGGGACGTGTCCCTGTTTTATGGAGAGGTTTATTATGTGTGTGATGACTGGGGTGATGGCGGCTGCTGAGTCTCTGAGGAATTTGGAGGGGATGTTGTCATGGCCAGTGGCCTTGTTCGGTTGGAGGGCGCTCAGTTTTTTGAGTACCTCATCTGTAGTTACCATTTCCAGTTTGAAGTCGTCTTTGTGGACGCCTAGGTTCTTGTAGTATGCTACTATGTGTTGATTGGTCTGAACGTTCCCAGAGCCTTAGAACCACTGGTAGTCATCCGAAGTGTGGATGGAGGGCCATATGAAGTCAATACGATGCTTGGATGGACTGTAAATGGACCAGTTGGAGGAGACGACGGTGTCATGGCAGCGTTCGGAGCTAGTTCTGAAAGCTCGAGCAGCATCAATAAGAAGAGGAAGTATAAACGTAAAGCTCATCAGAAGGTGATTGACGAGGCCAAGCAGGAGTTGAAGACACAGAGAGGAGAGAACACATGGCTCCTCCCAGAGCTCGACCAACGTCTTCATCAGATACAGCAGGAGACCATCTTCAAGACCAAGAAGAGGAAAAGGTAAAAAAATATCAAAAAGGAGAAGAAAGCCAAGGCAGAGGCCATCCAACAGGCTGATCTGCATAAGCTGGAATTGAACTCATACTGGAAAGATGGAGGGAGTAGTCTTCCCCCAGTGCATAAGACTGGTACTGCAGCACATAATGCCTCAGTAGAGAATGATGGAGGTGTTGGTTGGTTGAGGAAGAGTTTGAAGAGGATGAAGGAGCAGGCTGAGAGAGAACAACGCAGCCTCAGTGACGTGGTGTCTCAGAGATATGGATCTATGGAGAAGTTTCAGAATCAACTTGCAGAAGCTGAGAGAGCAGCACATGGAGAAAGGAGGAGAGGAGGAGAAAGAGAGGAGAGGATGGCAAGAGGAGGAGGAAGAGAGGACAGAGAGAAGAGGATGGAGGAGGAGAGGAGAGGAGGATGGGATGGAGAGAAGAGGATGAGGGACTCCATACAGTACTCGATGAAGTGGAATCAATTCTCAACAGTAGACATCTCACATACCTGCCACAATTACAGGAACGACAGAACAAAGATCAAGCGGAACTTCATCCCCGGTGACATAGTGTTCAATAATGGACGATTCCGCACCACGGAATTCCTGGATCATTGGGAGGATTACAGAGACGATGCCAGACAAGATCGGACTTGTGCGACAGGTCTGGATTAAGACGCAGACCTGCAGCTTTCTCTATAGACCTGTGACAAAGATTTGCCTTATTCAGGAGTCAACAATCATGAAGGCTTTGTTTCTTTTTCATGATTTTGGATTATTTAGACTTTTTCATGACTTTGACGTTTGAATTGACTTGACTTTGGGGGGGGGGGGGGGGGGGTTCGATTTAAGAAGAGTATCAAGACCTTATGCACTATGAACTCCTTGCGCACAAAAAAAATCTGAAAAAAGACAAAAAAATGGGAACGAAATTTGTATTGTGGTGTTTTATATTAATTCAAGTTTCAAGTTTCTTTAATAGTTATCATACAGAAGTACAGAATACTTTTATACAAAATGCTTCTTACTGTTACGCTCCAGAGACTGTGCAAGACAAGATAAGTATGAAATAAAATAACATAGTATAGCATGTAAATTAGAAGTAAATAAAAATGAGGTCACAGTGTTCAGTATAGACATTATGTACAATGTTCGATGCAGAATAGACGTAACTGAGTTACCATATAATATACAATACTGTGCAGTGTACTAATATACAATACTATATAGTGCAATACTATATAGTTTCATGACAATCGGCGTGTCTGGCAGGTAGAATTATTTCCCCGGTTTAGTCTCTCGGTGACTCCATAAATGTTTGGATAGTCGCCATACACAGAGTATCCACCAACTGTTCTATAGTTTCAAGGTAGCCTAAATCATTAGATCGCATACAACGGCAGAAAGATAGCCATCGAGGTGCTCGGGAAATAGGCGAACATGACATATGTACTGGCAATATGGATGTCGAGCCACGAGAACCTTGACTTTAGATGCTATTTTTGCATCGTCCTTTATAGTGTCCCCTTTGATGTTCCGGACGGCAAAATTATTCCTTCAGGGCAACCAATTAGCCCCCATAACGACCCCTGGCTCAATCAACCCCTGCCTATCCCAATAGACATCACGTTAGCTTGATAATCTACTTTTATATGACCCATCTCGATTAGGGATTTCCCGTTGTTTTCAACTCGCGGTTCTCGGTCCACGGGAGGGTCACTGACTACCTGGGGGGTGATACCGCCTCTTAGGAGCATGGTAGTGGTACAGATGTCTTACCTTTGATGTGAATTAAATGGACGTTTTTCTGTTTAGTTACCCTTTTAATGTGCGTTAATGAAATGTTTTGATGTCGAGAGGAGGACGGAGAGGGACACATTATGCATTGGTTGACATGTTTTGCCCTGAGGGTAGATGCCTCCTCCCCCCACCACCACCAGACACACAAACATACACATACACACGCACATGCACACGCACACTTCCTTTCTATTTGCAAGCATGTCATTACCGCTTGTTGATAGCGTGAGAGCCTGGTATCACTCAGGCTTCCGGGAATTTTAAGTGAAATATATGAGATTAGTAACAATTATTCATGGCCCCTTTCAGCATAACATGAGCTACCTTCTCAGGTGTCAACAGGACGAGAATAACAACATACATTGGAATAGTATATATATCTACATCTGTCTGTACATACAGTATCTGCATTTGACCATGTTTAGTTACATATCTGACCTGTCAATGCTATATCTAACCATTACCAGCTACGCTGCTGACCAGTATGACCTACTACCATCTTTATACCCATATCACTGTACATATTAATACTACAACTCTGTACATACATCTGATTAGCACTATTACTCAGTAGCACCAATTTATATATCTTATACCCAGCTTAATCACCAGTACATTGTATATTACTTTTGCACTTTACTGTTACATTTGCACTCTGGTTGGATGCCAAACTTACAGTATCTTTGTTGTACTGTATTTGTGCTGTAGATTCTAAGTGTTTTATTGCCCATATTTATTGTAATGTATAACATAATTGATAGGGCATATGGATCCTCATCTGCACCTTTGATTACACTGTTTACTTGTTCATATGCTTATATTCATAGTTAATTATATTGTTTACACTGCTTATTTTGATCTATACTATAATTGTATTGCCTATATTTCTTTCTACTATTACCCTGTCCATACCTGTCCCCTCACCCCATTCTGCTATGATGCCTTTATTTCCCAAGGGGATCAATAACGGAATATCTTATCTAATAATGACAATACATTTTAATCAAATCTAATAGTACAAATCAAACCATAGTGTTCAGCTGTGTGTAAAACGTTATGTTCTTTATTCATAGAATTAAAACCAACGTGTTCCAGCAACGTGCCTTCATCAGGGTTTTAGACCACACAAATGTGTTGAATACAAGACGTTAAGGTATCTGAATGCATCGCCATGGTTACCAGAAAACGCTAACTTAATGAATGAGTTTTTAGCCTTGGCATGCAGCGTACCCCTCCCTCACACGTCTCACAGTTTTTTTTTGTCTTCTCTCAACAGAGACAAATCCCCACGCCCGGCCCTCTGCTTTTATTAAATTCTCCTCAATAAAAAACGCTCAGACAGGATTTATTAGGTACTCAGTGCGGACGTTTAGTATTTCCCGCCGTTATTAACTGAAAATCAATAGAAAGCAAGAAAATGGAAGTCATACAAGTGTTGTCGCCTGGATATTATGTCGGGTGTCGGGTTAGATTCATGACGGGGCCTCGGCCGCGGCGCAAGGTGGATTTTCTGCTTACACTGCAGGACCTAAAGTGGAAGTTATTCATTAGAGTAAGCCAGCGGTCAGATACATTTCCAGGCCCTTTCGCACATCTATCTTGGTAAGACTCGAATGGAGTGAGAAAGGATGCTGATATACCCTGATAGAGATGTCAGATGCAACACACTGCTTGCTGGATTTATGGTTATTTTGTTCTAAAGACCTTTTTTTTGTTTTAACGCCGTCAAGGGTTGGCTGTATCTTGGACTGTAAACTGTGGAAGGTGTTAAGCTCCCTGAGACACATGTGGATCGTACAGATATTTCAACGCACTCTAGGTATCCCCCCTCCCCCCGTCTTTAGGTGACATCCTCAACTTGTCACCGGTCATCGTGATATAGAGCGCAACGACAATATACCTAATGGACAAATGCAATCTGATGCTTTTAGAGTATATTTCTGTCCACTTATTGAAAGGTTTGCATTCTGAGACGTAGCGGATGAACGTTATTGTCAAATAATATCACACACCAAGAGCGAATGAGAAAAACCCAGACGTCAATGACATTTTGTAAACATAATAGAACGGAATAGCCGCAATGATAACGTTGCATATGCACCACCTGTCCAATACCTCTCACAGGAGCCTCGATAGGTTTGTTAAAACCTATTTAGTATTGTTATTAAAGGGGTTGGATCCTGCACACACTCTGGGTCAGTGGGGTAAAGGTGGCATCCACTTAATCTGCTATAAAATAACAGTCATTCACTAAGCTTGCATGCTTTGGCTGCACCGCAAAGCTATTTCATCACAGGGAAAGGTGGCTTTGCCCACATATTAGCCTATTCTATCACAAAAAGGGTAGAAAAATCCAAGAATAAAGAGCTTACCCACTTCGCTAATTTAATTACTCTCAGGACCTCCATGACAGTAATGTAAATATTCCTCCACAAGGACCCGAGATACAGGGAGTAATTACTTAAGGCTTTCCCTCACATCTCCCAAGACTTGTTTTTTATTATCCAAAAGCTTTTTAACATTAGCACTCTCTCCCTGACAAATTAAATGAAATTTCATTACTCCAGCCATCCTAATGGCATGAAGCTATCAGCTGTTGTATGCCTTGTCTCTTCTCCCAGGCTGCCCTGGCAGATTAATCAAATAGTCAGCGCTCGAGTCAAACCGAGGGGAGCATCGATCCACAAGTCTGTGTTTGTCTCGGGGTGTAGCTGGAGAATCTGAACTTTGAGTGAAGGACCTATAGCTACATATTGATCTGCATTATGTTAAACATCAACAGTCCATCACGGAACAATTATTCACAGCCAAAACAAAACAGACAAAAACACGTACTTTTTTTAAATTATTATAAAAAATAGCAAAGTAAACCAAAAATAAAACACATTATGCCAGTTCTCAAAATAACATAATTTCAATTAACAATAGTCCTACGGGTATGCATTAACTTCCTATTATGTGTATGCTTTACAAAGAAAAGCACATAAAACATCATAAAATGTACATATCTATAGAGCATGTTACTTTTCATTATTAGCCATGTTTTATTTGAATGGATATTTTCGAGCATGAGATACTATGGAGAAAGATGCACTAATATACATATGGTCTTCATAGATTTGTTATGGGCAGCCATTACCAATGATATTTAACACCTTCGGTTCCGTGAGGGTTAAGCTGCTTGGCCTCTGATCTCTCAGGGGTGAGGTCCTGGCAAAGTGCCCCCCCTCCCCGCCAACCCCAGGCCCTTAAGGGACTTTCAATCCAATTGCTGGCCAAGAGTGGATGCAGATCCCAAGGTTACACCTGAGTGTTTCAAGGGCAGGTCCAAGTGTAATCGGCACTTAGATCATAGATTAATCTTATTTGCTATCTATTAGGCTTGATTCTTGCTTCCCTCTCTCCCCTCCCAAAGCCAGGATTACTGTGATAGTTTAAGATAATGGATTCTTATGGAAGGGGAGGTCAAGAAGCGTTCTTGTTTCAGAACCTACAGATAATATGATTAATCTAAAAGCCTCTTTTCAAAAGAGGTCCCACCTTCAAAGGCCTAATTGACAAAAAGGTATAGAATAAATCTGGGTTGTTGCTATTTGAGTGTTTCATTAATTAGAATCTTATTCTATGATTCACTGTTGGTGATGAAACGTGTTATTTGTGTATGCAGTGCTTAATCCACTTATTTAGCAAAACAAACAAATCCCGACAATAGTCTGCTCTTCTATCAGGGGGAATCAACAGGGGGTACACACACATGCTAGTCTCATATTCTTTAGCGTTCTGCCTTTAGGTTCTTGGGTTTGTAATTTATCGATGATGTACGACACAGTATATCGATGTCGGCGGCAGTATTTTCTACAGCATATCTGACATTTCCTTAATACAAATAAGCCGGACATTTTAGTAAGATAAACACTCATTACTACGTTTACTTCATTCCCAAAATGCTCTATTAACATTTAAAAGCAAATTCACTATCGTCCTCCCTCTCTAATACAAAAAGGTTACACAGGGATTTATTGATTTCCTTAAGTACAATCTCACTTTGATTCATTCAGGGGAAAATCTCACTTGTTTTGATTTCTGCCGCAGCCACTAGCTAAACAGATAACAGATCAACTCAGATAAAATATATCCAAATGTGGCGGCCCACCTGATAACCTCTGACGACATACTGCTTATCTTGTCCAGTCATCAGCAACTGAATATTTATCGCTAGGAACAGACTTGTTGTGTTGCCGCCTGCATGTTTACCATTTAATACACAAGTTACCGGTATAAACATGAATCTTTCCTCTAAACAAATGTCAACTGGTATTTAAACCAAGAATATTTAGCCCCCCAAGTACCCCACCCCACCCCCACACTACCACATTACCACCACCACACACACAGCATGCACAAGCACACACACACACACACACACGCACGCACGCACGCACGCACACACACACACACACACACACACACACACACACACACACACACACACACACACACACACACACGCACACACACACATACACACCCTAAAAAGGGTGCTAACTTCAGCTATTCTGTTTTTATGAAGGCTATGTAACTTGATCACTATTGAACATTATGCTGTGAACTTATTTAAGATGTTCTGTGACCGGGCCATTATAATGTATTTGTATACATAATTGTTCATGCATGTTTGTTTTTATTAAATAACTTTACTAGAATAAGACTGTTTGTATCCAGGGAAGATTTTCTGAGCATATATGTTAGTTTACACCAGAATCCCGCTACACAGAGCCCAGCTACACGGATGTGTAGTTACACACACGTCTATGAGCTGCCCAGCAGGCCAACAACAAAAAAACGTACACCTTTGGCAATCAGCGGTTTGGGGTTCAGTAACTTGCTTGAGGACACTGGCAGTTGTTGAGGCGTTATCCAATTCCACACACTCAGATTTCCCTGCCGTGATTTGAACCAGTGACCTTCTGGTCATAAGCCCACTTCTATAACATTTTGAGCACTACTGATTTCAAGTCATATTACTATATTATAGTATTATTATTAGCCTATATAACTTTTTCCATTTTGATAATATTTTTTCTGATAACGTTACTAATGTACACCGGGAGGTAGGGAGATGTGATGCTGATAGTATACGCACTACAAACGTGGTATCTCGTAATAAGCATCATGCACAGCGTCCAATGGGCGGGTGAGGTGGGGCGTGATGTCTAATGAGGTTAATGTTAGGATTAAAGGGGCTGTAAGTGGTATTTTCTTTGTTAAAACAAGTGGTCTACATGTTAAAATAATAGCTGTACAGTACATTCTGACAGCCATCACTGGTATAGAGTGTTTGGTCAGTAACATGGGTCTCCCAGTCCCTCTGCTCTGCAGTAAACAGACCATTGTATTTATGGTACCCCGTTCCCACTTTATCCAATCAGGAGAGAGATCTCCACACTGCAAAAATGATCTTACAAAAATAAGAAATAAAAACTAGTTTTACACAAATATGTGCTTGAAATTAGTAAAATAGAAAACATCTGACAAAGCATATCTAGGGTTCTGTCTCCTGATTGCATAAAGTGGGAATGGGATACCAGAGCATTAGGGGTGTAACGATGCATCGATTAATCGAAATGCATCGATTCTAATGTGAAAATGTTAGAATCGATTATAATCTAAATTAATCAAGAACAAAAAATAAATAAAAATGCTGTGTGTATTGTTTTTATTGACCTATAGTCCATTCATGCAGCCAGATTTGTGTATTCAAATTTTTTTGGGGAATTAACTGATAGAAAATTTATATAAAATTAATCGAATCGAATCGTGGTCAAATGAAGAGATTTCATGATGCATTGAATCGTTGCCTGAATAATCGTAATCAAAATTAATCGTTACACCCCTACAGAGCATGTATTTCCTGATTACTGCAGAGTGGAGGGACTGAGAGACCCATGTTATTGACCAAACACTCAGTGACAGCTGAATGTAGAGCTACTTTACACAAATACATACCACTTAGCCTACAGCACTTTATTTTAATTTTTTTATTAATAGTTTGAAACACAAAACAGCTCAACATAAATACAGTACAATACAGACAAAACTAAACTCACAAACAGTAAAATACAGTACAATACAGATAAAACTAAACTCGCAAACAATACAATACAGTACAGTACAATACAGACAAAAGACACACTAACAAAATGGGGGGGGGGGGGTGCAGATCAAACACTTCTACATTCAGTCATAACTATTCTCCAAATATGTCCTTATAAAGATCCAGGGACCGTCCTCTCCATGTGTTCAGCGAGCGTTGAAGCTGCTCGTTCCATTGACAATAGGTCCATGAAATCCCTCATCCAGGTGTCCATGCAAAAACAATGGCTTTTGGATCTTCCAGTTCTGTATCGTTAGTGGCTTAGCTTGGCATCGCTACTGCACTATCTCGCGTACGTGCACGCGTACTGAATAAACCACAAATGTACCTCTAATACCAGTATTAGTCTGACCACACCCCTCATCAGCTTACCTTCATAAGCAGGTGTGTGGTCACCTGCTCTCCTCCTTCTCGCTTTCACCACAAGGAAGAGGTGCCTCGGTAGATCCCCACACTTGACACCATGATGGAAGAAATTGGATTAGGAACAGCTTGGGAAACAAGGATACGTTGACATCATATCTTTATTTTCTCTCTCACTATTTTCGAGAAAATACGGCGATATTGTCTTCGTACTGGAGTGTCTAGAAGATGATGATCATTCTAAAAACCCTCCACCGGTTTTCGTATTGGGAGCACGCCGCTGCATGCTTCTCAACTGCAGTTCCTTGCTGTGTTTGTTGGGGTGAAACCTGTCAGGCCACAGCTGAACTGTCGGACATGCCGCTGTTGTGAGGAGCGGTGCGTTCCAGGTTGGGTGAGTAGTGTTTGCTGGCGGGCTCCACTTGTCTGTTAGTGCTATGGGGGCTACTTGACAAAGTTTATGGAAACCGGCCCCAGGCTAGGGTCCTTTGTTTAGCCGCCTAGGCGACAGAAGGCCTTGGTCTGGCGACCATTATAGTTTTAACTAGTGGGCCGCGACCATTGACACTGGTGATCCCTGTGTGTTCTGGACGAGTGGATTCTCTCTGTCACCGTGTTAAGACCCCATCTTTCATATCCAAATGAGAGTATTCCTTCACGAGGGGATATGTGCATGTAATGTGCGATAGCGGCAGATTCATGTTCAAAGTCAGCTATACAGGCCAGTTGGTACTGTGCTGATTCCGCCGGACGTGGTAATGTCACCGTTGTGAAGCGGTGTTGACGTCTTGTTTTCTCTTTTCTCTTAAAAAGTGAGGAGGGGTTCAGAACGGCGGCCTGTCTGGGTGAGTGTTATGTCATTGTTTACATGTTCATGGCTTACGGTTAGCCGGTCAGTGGCCTGGCGCGGGGTAGCTTAGCTTCTCGCGCGCCGCCGGGAGCTCGCTTCTGATCGCGTGCGTCGTTAGATCGGCGTCTTGCGAGCGGAAGCAATAGCACCCGAACGGTTGGAGCAGCCGTTAGCTTGATGCTATTCTGTTGAACGTGCTTTGATTTTAACATGTTTTACACTCTTGACCACGACGTCATCCTTGACAGGGGATGTTCGTCGACCCTGCCTGAGCCTAGACGGGGATTGCGTCAACAAAGAGGACTGTAGCGACTGGTGGAGCGGCGACGCTGCCCGGGTCGAACAACACAGGACGGCTGTGTTCTACGGTGTCTTGTGACTGCACTTCGCTGATCTGCGTTCCGGGTAGGTACGGGGTTGGCCAGACCTCATAACACGTCTTCTGGTTTTACTTTGCTAAATGTATTGTGAATAACGGTGTTTTTTCCCAAAACGTGTGTTGTTGCAATGCATTTGGGATACGTTGCGGGTTGTGTGTGAGCTGTTTTTGTCACTGGCAGTTAGCTTCTCCGTGCAGATCGTGATGTATTGATCTGGTTGTTGTGTGAGAAACATCATGGTGTTTATGTGTACCGTGTACTCACTACTAAGGCAACTGACCTATGAAGCTATGCTTGGTGACAAGTGAGTAAAAGAATGTTCTTTCTCAGACTGTAATGACAATGAACAGTGAGTTCACACATTAACAGGTTTTCCTGTTTTAACTGGCCGTATTGAGGGTAAAATAGGAGGATTGTGTTTTTCCCCCCCGGTTCCCTGGGGACTTTATCACCTCCTATCAGACATGTTGTGCATTAATTGTGTCTTTTGTGTGGTAGGGATACGATGTGACTCTTAGCTTGATTGCTGAGGTTGTGCTAAATCTGCTGGAGAAACTTATTTCCTAAAGGGAAATTGGTTTGGTTGCTGTCATGTGTGCTTAGCAAGGCCTGTGGTCGATACTAATCAAGAATGATGTATTCTCTCATTGTGAAAAAAACGGCGTTCCTCTGTTGAGTGTTTTTGCCATTTTTTGTAGGTGATGATGGGTTGTGTGTGTCATGTGACCTACAACTGGGTTGTACTGGCCACAGAAGCACATGTGTATGTTGGACCGGGGTTCTTAGAGCCTTCTCTATTCTGTGTTTTTCCTTAGTAAAAATCAGATAGCAGGTTAGCTCATGCGCTGTGTGGAGCTGTGAAACGCTTCATAGAGCTGACTATGACTGTGTCATATTCTCTTTTTGTCGTTACGTCGTATCATGGGTGTGGGGTCGTAAAGGGGTGAACTGGTAACCTTTCCTCTCCCCATTGTTCTGTCGGTCAGGGGTACACCCCCTGTCCTTCAAGGTTCCCGTCACGTGGCGGTTCGGCACGTTACGGGGGGGGGGGGGAGTTCCTGGTCCCACGGCCTGGTATATTGGGCGTGTGCACCGCAGGAATTCCCCCGCCATAGAGTACGTCACCGTGCGCGTCTCTGTTGGTAGGACTTCCGTGTGCTGTTCAGGTCCATGTGATGGATCTGTTTTCAGGGGGGGTGGTCAGGGCTCCTCCTCACCAAGCGCCTACTCAGGCCTTCTGTGAGTTCGGACTCCTTCTTCCATGTGAGGAAGCCTCCATCAGAGTACAGAGCCTTCCTCCTCAGATTGTCAAAGTGAGTGGACCCTCTAGAAGGGTCCTTTTCTATTGTATGTATATTCGATTCAATTCGTTTATTGAGTGTGTATGGGTTCGGTGCCTCTTCCCCGGAGGCCCTAAAACCAGTTTTTTACATGGCTCAAGGTGCAATATATTCTTTTCAATCTGTACAGCTCGCGTGGGAAGTCTCTCTGGGGATCCCCGTCTCTTTCCTATGGGAGGGTGGTGGGATGTAAAAATGTGAACATTTTTTACCCCGGCTGTGTAGACTGGGATACATACTGTTGATGCTTCCTTCTTTCTATTCCAGAAGTGTTGGAGTTAGGGAGTGTCACACCCCTCTTGTCGTTCCCCTGGGCGCCTTGGGGATTCAATGACAGGTCTAAATAGCCTGTTCATTGATGGGGGTGTGTCCCGACGCACGTATAGTGCTAGCTCGCTGTAAACAGGCGATTGACTGGCACGCCTTGGTTGCTTGTGGTTGAAACAGCGTTTTTATAAAGCAACTGAGATGGGGGTTTTTCCTCTTCCGGCGACCACATCCCATGACCTGGGTGGGTTGTCGACGGATTCTCGTTCATGTCTGGGGGATGATGACGGGATGGATCTGAACATATGTAGTGGGGTCTCACGCCCTTGGGGTGGGCCACCAGGCGCGGTTCGTCCGAACGTCTGGGTGGCGCCTTCTTTTCATGTTAAGATCAACACGCATATCTGCCCTTCTCCTGGAGTAGGCATGTCGGCGTGGTTAGGGCACGGGACTGGTTCTGGTCACGCTGGTCCAGATCAGTTGAACCCGTTGTCCGCCGGGGATGCAGATCTGCTGTTCTGGTACCCTGAGGGACTTGGGCTTTTTTCAGGGGGAAAAATGCCAGGTCGGTCTGGGTGTCACAGGGTTAAGCGCTATGGAGACCCTGGTTGGGTATGTTTTTACTCAGCACTGTCGTCATGGCTTACAGCCATGCCATTCTGTACGCGCTCGATCTCGTCGGATCTCGGCCGCTACACAGGTTGGTCCTGGTTAGTACTTGGTTGGGAGACCGCCGGGGAATACCGGGTACGGTGTGCTTAGGGGCTGGTTCTCCATTATTTTTCGCTCCTCTCTCACGCATGGCGAAGAGGGGCCTGTGGGGGTGGTTTTTTGACCTCCTCTGGTGACCCTGTGCTTCCCGTACCGCCAGGCCCGGTCCGAAGTGATGTTTGCGACCCGTAGGCCTGGGTTAACCCTTTTTGGAAACTGAAACACTTGTACTGCGGTATAGCCGGTGTATACCCGCAGGTGTGTTTTGGAGTTTTTTCTTGAGGGGTTATAGGAACAACCACCGCATTGGGTAACACCGAGGTGGTTGATTCCCTGGTGTGTTGGAGCAGTGTCAACTCCCGGGTTCACCGTTTGAGGGTGCCCCTGCACGTTCATGACGTCTGCCAATCGTGTCAGCCTTCTCTGCCTCGACCCCTCTGGGTGGGGGTTGTTAAATGGAGGCTTGGTCATGCAACACCGCCAGCTTACGCTCCTTCCGCCGGGGCGGCTGTGTTCAGCTGTCCCCTCTGGCGCCTGTCTCGTCCGCAGTCTCCAGGCTAGGGTTAACAGCCTGTTGCCTGGTTTTTCCCCGGTGCGCTGCCTGCTTCCGTTGGTTAACCTTTTTTGTGTGCTTACGGCCATGCTGACTGCCTATTCTGCAGGGTCAGTGTGCCAGGCGGTGTACTATTGGGGGGACGGGGCCCGCTCGGCTTACGGCCATACCGACCTGAACACGCCCGATCTCGTCCGATCTCGGAAGCTGGGCAGGTTCTGGCCTGGTTGGTTCCGCCTGGGAATACCAGGTGCAGTAACTGAGGGGCCTTTGTCCGAATACGCTGGCGATGTGGGGGGCGGGGCACTACGTGCCCACCTGGTGGGGTCTTGATGCTGGCATCATGGACTTCTCCGGGCCCCCATTCTAGGGAGTCCAGTCCTTTTGGTGGGTCTGGGTCTTCCTTCGTGCTCCGCTGCTACGGCCTTGCCACGGGGTTGGGTTTGCCCTTGACCCCGTGATTCTGGGGGCAGTAACGAGGTTGTTCCTCCGTTCGTTCCCGGGTGGCATGCGGGTTGTGCGTGTGTGTAGTCGTGGGGTCAAGCCACGGTCTGCTCACCCTGTGCGTTGAGTTGCTTGAGTGCCTCTTCGCACGGTCGGGTCCGTCGCCCTCCCGTGACGTCCCTAATAGGGGGGCTACCCTCCATTAGGGGGGGTCGGGGGGGCTCGGCCCTCCCTGTTCTGATGGTTTTGGGGGGCTGTCAGCGGGGTGTATTTGTCAGCCAAGTGGCTCCGCTTGGCCTCCCTTGTGCAGTAGCGATGCCAAGCTAAGCCACTAACGATACAGAACGTTAGGTTATGACTATAACCAAGTTCTGTTAGTTAGGGGCGATGCTTGGCATCGGACGGCCGCTGCAGCCCTTGTCCTCACCTTGTGGTGAAAGCTTGGGAAGGAGGAGAGCAGGTGACCACACACCTGCTTATGAAGGTAAGCTGATGAGGGGTGTGGTCAGACTAATACTGGTATTAGAGGTACATTTGTGGTTTATTCAGTACGCGTGCACGTACGCGAGATAGTGCAGTAGCGATGCCAAGCATCGCCCCTAACTAACAGAACTTGGTTATAGTCATAACCTAACGTTCATCATGATTGTACGCTTAAGCGCTAGTGTAATGATGCGTTGCGTGAGTGCTGATTGTATACCAACTACCCCTATGCCCAAGAGGCAGACTCTTGGACATAAGGGTATTTTAACATTGAGAATAGAGGATAGTCTTAAAATGACCTTGTGCCAAAAACTCTTCACTGTGGAGTTCACTTACAGCACATTTAACTCATTGAGCGCCAAAAACGAGATATCTCGTTTCTGAAAGCCAACGCTTGAGCGCCAAAAACAAGATATATTTTTTTATTATTATTATTATTTTTTTTTATTATTATTATTCTAAACACTCACGCAGACCTATGTGAGTCTTCCTGTGGCCTCTGACTAATTTATAATTGAAATGACGATCGAATCCCGATAGGTGGCAGTATCGCCTACCTTTTGAACTGGGCTAGTTTACTGTGGGGGGCGGTTTGCTCACTCACTGCTGGCCAGATTAGTCGCCGCCGGAGTTGAGAGCACTCCAAAGCAATGGTGATCACGATCGCGAACTATTGGAGATTATGAAGAAGAAGACAAAATGATCACACTTATGGATGATGAGGTGCGTTTTCACCAGACTATGTTGGATTCTAGTATTTTCAAACGGGCTGTTCCTTGATTTAACGTTACCCTGGCGCTGCTAACGGGCACCTAACGTTATATTTATTGATCCTGTTCTGATCCAAGACACTTGGAGCAAGAGTGGAGTACCTGCTGACAAAGGTAACATCTATTTTACGTTTATTTTACTGAACCCCATCATAAAACATGCTTTTGTAATGATAGCAGCGTCGGAAAACTAAACCCCCCCCCCCCCCCCATGATGGCTTTGTGAAGAAACATAATATGGTCGTGTTTACCTTTGACCTGGAAATAATATAGGTTTCAGGCGAGCAACCCGCACGATTTGCGCATATGCGCACAAAACACTATATCTCACGATCCAGAAAACCAGCCTGGATTATTGTGAAACGGGGCGATTTTTTGCGTGGGATAGTGCACAAACGAAGGTATGTAGAAATAAACAGTTTTTTCCCTGTTGGAGTATAAATAGTGCCTGTCAAATGAGCCATACTATTGTCTCCATAGCTATAATATAGAATATACGATGCGTCCGCAATAGGGGTGTAAAGGTACACGTATCCGTACTGAACCGTTTCAGTGTGTACCGTACCGTACCGAACGGCTGTGTACCGAACGAATACAACGGTATGTTTGAAGTGCATACCGAACCGTGCACTTCAAAACCGAGGTACGTACCGAACCGTGGTTTTTGTGTAGCGTTACACCCCTTGTCCGAAAACATCGTGAACATGGTCAATAACGCTGGCGCCAGGGAGTAAAGATGGAAAAACAGCGTGGCAGTCAATGAGTTAAGGTAGGGGTGGGGTTTATACACGTTTTTTGGGAGTCCCCAAAGCTGACAGGGAGCACCTGAGATGTACAGTACTGTATGGACTATTTTCATGTATTTCAAGTTATCCAAATGCCCTGACGATCGCCTGCTGATTGAAGAAGTCTTTATTTGTAGCACACATTGCAACATAGTCATCCAGTGACACACACATGCGATGGGCGACACACGGGTCGCCGATTAAATGTCTTCTCTGCACTTGACGAGCACGGGGAGAACATGCAAACTCCACACAGAAAAACCCGGAAAATACCCTACCTGGGTCTCCATTGTGTTTCTTGTAAACTCTCTGGTTGCTAGGTAACCGTTCAAAATACACACCACCAACTGTGGTACATGAGCTTAAACCATGATGATACAACAGTCCCAGTCAGCTTTGGCCTGGTTGTGAAAGGTGGCTGTCTCAGCCCGGGGTCCAGCCAGGTTTGGGCAGGTTCTAAAAACAATGGAGACGCTCACTGTGTGCCAGACAGGCCACAGCACGGCTAAACCCTGGCTAGTGGGGACAAGGCATTACTGTACTGTAAAGGGAAAATCCAAAGCTTGAACAGAATTCCCATCTTATACAGGACCATTTGGCGTGAGCATGAAACAGTCTCCTCCACTGTTAGATCCAAGTGATCTGAGAATATAATCAGTGACTACCGAGCCTCAAGGTGCTCTGCTGATCATGGAAGGGTTTAAACCGTAACCAGGGTAAATGTCCAGGGGATACAGATACATTTTCTGGCTAAAATCTGGTGTGAGGTAATGCTGTATATACCATATACATTTATATATTTATATTTACTGCATATATAACCATATCTGTCTGAATATACCTGCATATAATCCTTCTATATACCTACTTATACACCTGCATATAACTCATATAACTCTGTATGATAGCATGTACAATAGTGCTGTATATACATTTATATATTTATATTTACAGCATATATATATATATCCATTTCTGTCTGAATATACCTGCATATAATCCTTCTATATACCTACTTGTACACCTGCATATAACTCATATAACTCTGTATGATAGCATGTACAATAGTGCTGTATATAAATTTATATATTTATATTTACAGCATATATATATATCCATATCTGTCTGAATATACCTGCATAATATCCTTCTATAAACCTACTTATACACCTGCATATAACCCATATAACTCTGTATGATAGCATGTACAATAATGCTATATATACCATATAGTATATATATTTGTACTGTGTATATATAATCATTTTTACATATCTGAATCAATACTATATCTATATCTATACATATCCCCTACCTACTCTTACTAGTTAAGCTGCTGGCCAGTAGCTATGACTTACTACAATAGTGGCTTTATACCTGTATCACTGTACATATGAATACTACAACTCTACAATCATCTGATTAGCTATATATTACTATACTCAGTATAAAATATATAAATGTGTACTACTGACTCAGTAGTACACATTTATATATTTTATACCCAGTTTAATTACCTGTACATTGTATATTGCTGTTGCACATTACTGTTACATTTGCACAAATAGTCCATGAGTCCACAAAATCAGTTGCCAATTTCCTTTTTAGTTGTTCCATCGCTCCACACAAAGTGCGCTTCTCTGGATTCTAGCGTTTTTGTGAGAGCTGTTCATGTTCACACATGTTGAGTGAACCACTCCAGGAATAACACGGTGAATTATTGTTTTAGTGAGGACTTTTGCTTTTATACCCACTGGATGCTGGAGATAACTGAGAGCTCAACTCCCACCTTCTCCCCAGCGTTTTGCAGTGATATTTTTGGAAGTGGGGGGAGTGCACTGCACCTACTGTCGGACGATGACTCTAGTGCCTGACAAGGGCTGAATTTGAAAATAAATAAATGAATTTGAATACCAAACTGCCAGTTGAATCTAAATAATAAATACATTAAAAAAAACATTATTGATATGAGGTGAATTGATAACTCATCACTGGTTATTGTGCCTGCAATGAATGGGTGTTAAAAAGCAGAGGTCACTGCCTAATGACAATAATCCTATTGGTACTAACCATAATACACACAATTCACGTGTTAATTATAAGCATTTTATGCCTGCTTTGATGTGGTAATAATGTGTACACTTTATTGTTAATATTCAAAAAAAATATGTGCTTAAATCCATCCTATTCCTATTTGAATGGTATGCAAGTGAGCACCTCAGACGAAGAACCATACTCTGGCGTTTTTAGAGGAACAATGTTTTCAAACTTTATTATCTAAAGATGGGTGTTGTGTTCACTCATAGTTAAAGACAGTAGAGGTTGAGTACTTTATTATCTAAAGATGGTAAGTGAGAGTGTTGTGTTCACTCCTAGTTAATTAAAGACAGTAGAGGTTGAGTAGTTCTTTGTGATATATCACATTCACACTCGAAGTGATTTAGATTAACTTCACAACTGCAAATACATATATATTTTGTATTTGTGGTTATTCAGTGCAAGGGTTCGATTGACAGCCCCAGACAGAGCATAGATTTGGTTTATCATTTGAAAACACAAAGAAGTGGGGGAGGCACCCCTCCCCTGTGCCCCCTTCCCCCCACTACTCCCCCCACACACACACACACTCCCACCCCCACCCGCCTTCCCCAGGAAAAAACAGCGGGAACAGTCATTATCATCACTCGGAGCCACAATAGGGCTAAGACCATATAGGTCAGTGGGTAAGACCCCTGCACAGTGAGGAGGGAGTGCACTGGCCTGGTCTCTCACAAGAAGACCCACAGCACATAACCACCATAGTGTGTCATGACACTCTGCTCCTGTAAACCATCTCCTTCTTCTTCTTCTGTTTCTTCAGACAAGTGACACATTCTGAAGTAAAAGATGTACAAAAGATATCAACTGAAGATATTTTGTATTTTTCTTTCTTTTTTCTTTCAAAATTAGGAATTAGATCACTGTTACTTGTTGAAACGGTAGTGATCGCCTGAGTCAATGAAACAGTAGTAATTGCCTGACATATCTATTTTTAATTGTGTCCCTCTCTTGATTTGACAGAGTGAAACTAAGTTAGATTGACGATAGGAGGTTGATTTGACATCTGACCGACTCATTTTGTTATTTAAGTATCAGTTGAATTAGCACAAAAAAAAACACTATTGACTATTATGCACTTTGCTAAGTAATCTGCCTTGCCCATATTATTACCTATTATGCTAATTGCTAATATGTCTATACTACTATGCATTCAAGACTGTAGCAATCAAGTTGGACACTGTTTGACTAGTCTTACCTGCCAGAGTTGTACCCTTCCTGATGACTTTTGATTTGATTTGATTTATTGACAAAAACATAACAACATTGACAGATCAACATGTGTATTTGCCTTGTCAGGTATAGAACGAAAAGTCCAGGACTTGTTTGTACAGAACTTGTAAGTGGCTTTGGATAAAAGCATCAGCTAAATGACTAAATGTAAATGTAAATGTAAATGTAAATGTAAATGTGATGGATGTCTGAGCACACTTGCCTTGATTCACATTCCAACATATGACCTGCCCAGTGAGGCCCCAGCCTCCTGTTGGACGCCAAGAAGCTCCACTTTTGAGGGTTATGTGCTTTGATCAAAGGGCACCTTATTCAGAGTTCAGGCTAACAACCCAAGCCCTCTTTTCTAACCATTACTACCCACCCAGCCATCCCAGCCCCCATTCGGTGTATTCATTTTTCTAAATAAATGTATCCAAATCCATACAAAACATGGGAAATCAATTACTGTGCCTCACAGAGGACTTTCTGGCGGAATTGACAGCTAACTATGTTCTTAAGAAATGGGGATGTAACCTTTCGCGAAGGTAGATTGAGACCTCATTTCCATCTTCACCTGATCCTGTCACACTGCTGTCACCCTCTCTCCCTCGGAAAAAAAAGCCCTGCTTTGTTTTCCCCCATTTATCAATGTCAACACATGGGAGAAATAATACCTCATATGGGGCCTGCTACTCATACGCAATGCTCAGTGCTGCGACTCAATGCTCGGTGCCAATGCGATCGGAAGTTAGATGAACACATTTCTATAATTATTGGTGACTTGTGAAGATGAATCAATACGCTTATCGACTGGAATTTCTCAACTACAGTGGCTCCATTTAAGCAATAATGACCTGGAGGCAGTGGGTTACGATGTAATATTGGGGCATTGTTAAGCCCAACACAATGCGTGAGGCTGGCAAACACAATACAGCATGATTATCCACTGCCTCAAGTTTATTGTTTGCTTTGATGAAATTGTGACCTACACCCATTATTTGAATGACATCACTTACCTAAACGCAAACTTGGCAAAACATGAACAAATTAAATTAACTTGCATTCTTGGATAAGACATTTTGGGTTGCACACAGAAATCAGACACATTTACCACATACAGTATATCAGTTTATTTAAAATCTCAAGTGTTGTAATTTATTACTTTAGTGTTTTAGTAGCTGTTAAAGGAAAACTCCAACATTTTGGGAAATTAGCTTATTTGCCATCTACCCTGGAGTTGGACAAGAAGATGCATACCTTTTTCTTCTCTGTGCATGCAGTAGAAGTAGGAAGACGTTGGGAACTTGGCTAATGGAGGAACCTACTTCCAGTGACTGACGCTCAGCTAGGCTAACAATGCACGTCTTCCTACTCCTACTCCTACTGCATGCACAGAGAAGAAAAAAGGTATGTATCTTCTTGTCTAACTCCAGGGTAGATGGCAAATAAGCTAATTTCCCAAAATGTTGGAGTTTTCCTTTAAGGAAAGAGGGAAGCTCCTTTAAAAGCATTAGATTCCCTGATTTGCTGTTCCCACGTTGTCATCAAGCTGCAGAGTGATAACCATAGTGGCTGCTCTTCCAATACTTTTGGATTCAGTACTTTTAAAACTGAATCAAACCATAAAACAAGGTGGCCTGTTGGGATGTTAGATCCTAATGTGAAAAACTGTGATTTTATGTATGCACTTTATGTGCTCTTTTATGTATTTTTTCTGTTGTGAAGCACTTTGAGCTGCAATCTTTGTATGAAACGTGCTATACAAATAGAGTGTATTATTATTATTATTATTATTATTATTATTATTATTATTATTATTATTATTATTATTATTATTATTATTATTATTATTATTATTATTATTATTAATTCTGCTGAAAGATGAGCAGCAGTCACAGGTTTTGGGAGCAGGGGGTTGTGAGTGCTTCACCGTGAGGGTCTCAGCCCCTCTCTGCTCCTCTGCACCCTTCTTCATAGGAAATTAATGGAATCTGTTTGATTATTTGTAGTATAAATTCACCGATGTTGTGGGTTAAACATTGATATAGTGCTGACAGAATTAATGTCATTGCCACAACTTTTCCTAGATCGTTCCGCTAGCGAGGCAAACGTTTTCAGCATGTCGAGGGGTGAAGTAATCTTTGACCGTTGTGACCAGAATACTGTACAGCTTAGAGTTTGGGAGAGTTGAACATGTAATACTATTTGGATCTGTTTCTGTGGGTCTGTGTTTGAGCCAGTTACAATCTGTTCTCTGTATACCAGTAAATACTGTAACGATAGCGTACTATTTCTACATCATTAGTCATAAAAGCATTTCAAGATCTCAGTGCAGAAGCAGTCTCAGGTATGGGATTTTTTCCAAAGATGTAAAATATATACATATTTAAAAACAATTATTAAATGTATACTCATCTAGCAGGCTGTCATTTAAAATTACAAAGTTGTACTTATGTACTATGCACCGTGATTTCAAATGTTAAAATGACACAACTTATATCTTAACATTCTGAATCGCGGCACTAAACACAACTCTCATATTTGTATACGACAGCCTGCTTGATAAGTACAACCACCTTGGGACTCCGATGGCGGGCATTTCAAAGCAAACATATATATTTTTTTATCAA
>NC_140182.1:68396942-68448820 GCF_963971535.1 Notolepis coatsorum
TTATTCTCAACTGGAAATTATCACCAGCATGCTTTTTTTATACAAAAAGTCAGTAAAAGTATTTTTTTTTTACAAAAAAAAAAAAAAATGTTTTACAGTAAAAAAGGAAAAAATAAGTAAAGTGGGATATTCAAAAATACACTACACACGTGTGTACGTACGTGTGTGTGTGTGTGTGTGTGTGTGTGTGTGTGTGTGTGTGTGTGTGTGTGTGTGTGTGTGTGTGTGTGTGAGAGACACTGCTCAATTGTGCCACGCAGTAAAACTGTTTCTGTCTATAATGAGACAGAGGGCAACATCGCAGCTTTTCATGCTCATTTCACCATTGATACCATGGAGACCCTGTGTATCAACACGAATAAACATGTTGCACTAAACATTGCAATGGGGAATATTCCATTCTGTATATATTGCGTACAATGTCTGCAAACCTAGTAATAATAAAAAAGCTATAAACATCCATAATAAGTCTCTCACCTGTCTGGGTCATTTCTTGACCTGGACCGGGCTTGGGCACGCCCTGCCCCCCTAGATGTCCCAGGCAAATCATTGCTGTAGACAATGACATGTAAAAATACATTATTTTCAACTTGTATAACGTTATAACTAAACAAAACTAAACAAAACTAAACAAAAGCACTAATAATAATAATAATAATAATAATAAGTCTCTCACCTGTCTTGGTTAGCCCTCCTCATGTACCATGTACATTCATCATGTACACCTAGCATGTACATTTATCATGTACACTTATCATGCACACTTATCATGTACACTTATCATGTACACTTATCATGTACATTCATCATGTACACTTACCATGTACACTTATCATGTACATTCATCATGCTCACCTCGCCTCATGTTAGCACCGGATAGCTACTACTAAAACTACTACTACTACTACTACTACTACTACTACTACTACTACTACTACTACTACTACTACTACTACTACTACTAGTACTACTACTACTACTACTACTACTACTACTACTACTACTACTACTACTGCTGCTGCTGCTGCTGCTGATGCTACTACTACTACTACTACTACTACTACTACTACTACTACTACTACTACTACTACTACTACTACTAGTACTACTACTACTACTACTACTACTACTACTACTACTACTACTACTACTACTACTACTACTACTACTACTATTACTGCTACTACTACTGCTACTACTACTGTTATAAGTCGAACTACTAAAGCTAAAGTTTTGCTGGCTGGAAAAACGTGTGTGTTCCTCAGAAATTATCTTGTGAATGGATTCTCTCTCACTTTCGTTCTTCTTCTAATCTTCTTTTCTCGCAGTCAACTTCCGCCTCTATCTGCACTTCCGTCCAGTTTTTTCTGCTTTATTCTAGCACAAGAAATAGCCAAGATATTGATAAAAATGCAAAGCCTGTAAAATTTAATCTGGCACATTTTACGCATGCGTAAACGTTTATTTAGCATCGAATTGAAATGATCCTGGTTCAGTTATTTATTGTTTTATCAACACCAAATAAAAAGTAGCGTCTATCTTCTGGTCTAGAGAAACTTCCTACGTAAAAAAAAACCTGGAAAAAGACTACAATTCCCAGGCAGACCACGTTAAACAATTGAAGTCATTCTATCGCGCCCGCGATATCAGCGTCGCCGTAGATAATTAGTTTACCATTCGCGGTCGCTATACCAAGGTCGCAGTAATAGTTTACCGCTGTTCAGATCACAGCGAAGAATAGACACATCCCAGTGACCTGTGACCTGTGCTAAGGATCTTGGGAAATGTATTCATGTAGTTTTCAACATTTTCACCCTTTAATTTTAAACCAATGCTGCCATCTACTGACAACAGAAAGTGTTGTCTATCGTCACTTCCGTATACAGCGTCGCCCGAAACCCATTCTAGATATTCCCACTTTTTACTGGGAATGGGGCGTGGCCGTATTTGGTCCCAGACAATAAGAGTGGCTGCGATTGGTCACTGTGACGTTATGGTATGCTATATATATAGCACATTTTGTTATTAATCTGCTGTAAATCGTCAGTATGGAATGTTTATTTTATGCTATTTTAACATGAATGCAATATAATATCCAGTAGGCTTAAAAATGCATTTTATGCAAGAAGAGAAAATTATGTAAACAAGCTGAGTTTCGCTATTACCGGTAAGGATATGCTACTTTCAGGATACATTGTTGCATTTTTGTTGCTTTTATTAAAACAAGCTTGTAAATTAACTGTGTTCTTACCTGATTCAGTGCTGCTTCTTAAAAAAAATATTCTGTTGGAATGGGCAGCATCAAGCAGGGCATGTGTGTAAAACTCCTGGGCCCTCATTTATAAACGTGGCGTACGCACAGATATGTGCGTAACCCGTGCGTACGATAATTTCTAAGCAAAGTGTGGGATTTATCAATTTGAACTTGTGCTTGACTTTGTGCGTATATTTAAGCACAGGTCGGACCATGCGTAGCTGGCGCCGGTGGTAGAATATTTTTACAACGCGGAAATAAGCACTGACTGCGATCCGCGTAACTCACCTCGTTATTATTTTGCGCATATATTGCAGAAATACGGGAAAGTTTTGATTATATTTAAAAGGCTTTGCCATTGTTAAACGTAATAAGTGGAACCCCGAAGCTGTAAGCAGAATACAAGTCATATGAACACCCACGATATAGTGTTCTTCCCCCTTCCTATAAGAAAGAATAAAAAACGCATTGCAACGAGAACAGACTGAGGTTATTTGTTGAGTGTATGTGTATACAAAACCCTTGCATTAAATGTGTCTTAAATGAATGAAAAGCATACATGCTCTGGACACAGAGCATATATCGTGTGGGTGATATCATGACTTGTATTCTGCTTACAGAATTTCACTTATTTAGTTTTCCAATGTCAAAGCCTAAATCAAAACGTTCCCGTATTTCTGCAATCTATGCGGAAAAAATAATAACGAGTTGAGTTCTAACAAAGAACGTATTACATGCTGGTAAGCTGATAGAGTAAACTATGATATGAATATGAATATGATATGATATAAAGGTATACTGGTCCGTCCGCGAGGATATCGAGGACTCGATAGCCATTAAATGCAATTTGAGAATATAGGCTAAAGCGACGGCCTATAGCCTATACATATTATTTAATGTTTTCATAAGCGTAAAGATACAACAGCTAGATTAATGATCAAGTTAGTTTACTGTATGCAGGCTTCGCAGGGCTGTGTGTTATTATATATGCGCAAGATACTGTTGCATAATGTAGGCTGGTTGCTATTATATGTAATTCATATAGGCTACCTAATACCAACAACAAAATAGATTGTATCATATGCCTCTACACACATTATATTATACACATCATATTATATCTTGGTTCGGCAGCGCCTCTGTGAACAATCTCTCAGAGTTTGCTCCATCAATAAACAAATCCAGTAATGTGAACGGGATTCCACTCGGTCAATGTACAGATAATCTGCGATGTGCATTTTGGCTGATAATGTGCCGGTGGCCGTAGTCTCATTCAGGCCTAATTGTATTTAATTCAATTGTAATGTTATTACTGGGGTATCTAAAACATCACTAAAATGCAGATCAGGGTTATCCACTGAAGCCATAATGACTCTGACCAGAACCAGGGGCTCATGACGAGCGCACATAATAGGCATTGTAGAGCGCAGAGTTGGCGTGCTGAAATTGATTTAATTTCAGTCATTACAGTGCTTAATGTCGGGTCAGCTTGTCATTTATTTCTGTCAATGTGCTGGTTCTGTAGCAGGACTGGGTCAGTCAACATCCTTGGCTCCCGGCGCACCGAATATAGTCTACACACTCCCTCCTCCTCAGCGGAGTTGTCTGTGAACTTGGCAACTTTATTGGATTTATTTATTCTCTAAAAATATCTATAATCATACGATTAAATATTGTTTAAAATAAAACGCTAAATACTATTATTCTGTGTGTCATGTTTCCAAATAAGATTGTTCACAATGGGAAATGCTGTATACGTTCAATTTGTTGGTTGGACCTCGGTGATCAATCTCGCTCTCAGTGAAGTCTCTCAGAGTTCGCTCCGGTTAGTCCACTTTTCCACATTTCATGGGGGTGTTCCATTACCGTATATGGTTAATCGGGGCGGTTCTGGTATGCAAATACTTAAAACAGTGCGCGAGCTCCAGCTTAGGAGCAAGGTGATATTTATCAAGACAACTGTGCGTAGGACCTGTGTACGCACGTGTGATAAATCCAGTTTTTTTTGTGTGTGCACACATTCTAAATTCTGTGTTTACGAACGGAAGTAGAATACTTTCTAAGAAAATTTGATAAATGAGGGCCCTGGCATGTGCAGCTGTAGTTTACCTTCACTTGTATTTCGCTTTTGATTAGCTCAACGCTGCAGCGGTTCCTTTGATCTGTCCAGGCCTACCACCATCAATGAAAACAGTCTATCGACAAAAGCGTTGGTGACCGGGATTATTAATGCGAAGGATACCAAAGTAGTCATGTTTGGCGTAATTGCATGCTTGAGCAGCGCTGTCCACTTTGTTGTGACAGGATCTCGTCGCTGCGACTTCTCTCACCGGTGGCAACAGAACACAGAACTCATCATTTTGTTTTGCTAGCTAAACTTTTATCGTTTCGGCTGTCTTCTCTACTCCACTGTCCACATAAAAACGCGCCATCACGCACCTGCACCACGCCAGTGAGTGACACCTCGGCTGCGCATTGGTTTTTGACACAGACGTCGCCTGTTAGTTCGATTATTTTTTTACAGTGACGTTTCCCCAATGACGTTTTAAATATAAGAGGGTAATTGTGGTGAGGCATTAAATGAGCAACATTTACAACAAATTGAAATAATAATAATTACCATGATCTTTGAAATGCAGGACATTGTTCTGTTCATGCGGGATGCGGGACAAACGTTCCATTTTCGGGACTGTCCCACAAAATGCGGGACGGGTGGTCACCCTACCTATGTACCTACCCTACCTGTACCTCCCCATGCTGCTATGCCACTTGAATTTCTCCAAGAGGATTAATAAAGGAACACTTGACTTGACTTGAGACCACCTGTCTCTCGTCCCCTCTATCTACTCTCTCCTATTAATATTGTTACTCGCTATTGCATGCACTCTAATACAGGGGTTCCCAAAGTCGGGGTCGCGACCCCCAGGTGGGTCGCCAGATGATTTACAAATAAAAATAAATGTCAAAAGAATTATAAAAAAAAATTATTTTATGCAGTCAGGCCACTAACTATTGCGCTGGTGCAACTAGAAACACTGGCCTGGCCTTAGATAACCTAGGTGGGGAACAACCAGGAGATCACTGCAACTCACACAAGTTGGAGAACTATCTCTCTCTCTCTCTCTCTCTCTCTCTCTCTCTCTCTCTCTCTCTCTCTCTCTTGCTCTCACACAAAAACAAAGGGAGCCGCATGTGATTTGTGGAGGCGGGACCCTTACAAACAACTGCTAATCATTGACACATGCTAGCCTGTAATAATCCCCCCCAGAAAGATCTACTTTGCATTTGATATATTGCAAATATATGCCATCACACACACTGGCATTTAAAGGGTTAGAATTATAAAATGAATATGTGGTGTTATGATCAGGGCTGAAGTTGAATAAAAGATTGTATTTTTTATCAATTACAAAAAAACTGAAAATACATACAAATCTGTGTTGTTGCTAATCATACATATGCTAGCCTGTTTTTTAACAATAATTTGTGATGCCATCACAAACACTGGCATTTAAAGGGTACAAATTAAAAAATTCCTGCACCAGAATGCAGGAAATGAAGTCTTTATACTGTAACAAAGAAATTCCTGGTGTTACGATTCTGGTTCTTGACTACGGTCGGGAACCACCCACCTTCTCTGTCATCTGTCACTTGATTGCTGTCACTTGTTTTTCCCTGTGATTTAGTGCTGTCACTTAGGGGTTGGCTTCTGATTGGCTGTCACGGGGTGTGTGTGGAATGTTGGTATTTGGTGGCTATGTAACATTCCTTTCCTCTGCTTGTCATTCGTCAGGTCTTCACTATAGGCGTTCGGAGATAACGCGGCCGGTTCCAGTTCTGGACCACCACTAAGCTCCATTATCTATTCTCTCTTTCCCTTGCCTTTCCCTTCCCTTGCCTTGGTATTACTCTTTGTGTTCTTTACTATTAAAGTCGAACCTGTTCAAGAGTATACCTTCTCCGTCTCTGTGATTGCCTACAACAATTGGAACTCACCTACCTCCATCCTGACACCTGGTGGGGGACCCCCAGACCCCCTGCTTAAAAAGTGGCCTGACTGGGGCTATATTTTGCACACTTATTTCCTGGCCTGAATGATTTCCCCAGTCCGGCCCTGGTTAAAAGCCTCCAATGCTTATTAGTGTGTGTGCGTTTGAACGTTTGCATGTTTCAACCATACATTTCAATTTATAAAAACTATTTTTTTACCTCCTATAATAGTGGGGGTCGCGGCTCTCTGACACCGTTATTTGGAGGTTGCGGCCTGAAAAGTTTGGGAAACCCTGCTCTAAATGAGTGGAAATGCTGTAAAACGTATCCAAAAAGAATCTGTAAATCCAGTAAATTTGATGTATTTAAAGTCATACAGTATAGCACAACATCATTCAGAACAACAGTGTAAACATAGCTTGTTTGGACTAATGAAATGTTTATCTGACACAAATATTCAGCCAGTGCTTATTATTATTGTAATGGACAAGTTGCAAAAAATGGCGCCTTGTTGATTTCATATCATTACACATCCCATTCTGCAGAGTGTCCAAATATTAACATCAAAAGCTCTTGTCAAAGAGGGAACAGGAATTCCAAAAGAGGACGGATATCATCTGCCCTTGGGGACATTTTTTAGTCCAGGAATTTGTTGAGAAGTGTGAGAATATGATGTACCCAGATCAGGGCCGGCTCTGACCCAGATCATGATAATATTATGTACCCAGATCATGATATGATGTACCCAGATCAGGGCCGGCTCTGACCCAGATCACGCCACGAAACGTGTTTTATATTCATGATCTTTCAGTTCCAGCTATTTTCTGACTCACTATAAAGAGCTATAGGCTCACCAGTCCATGTAATATTTATGAATTATTTCGGTAGATTAATGAAATGTATTAAAATATCGGAGTGCAGAATAAGTATCCGGTGTGGACATCCACCAACTGCCAGCGAGCTTCCAGCCCTGAGCTCTCGCTGCTTGGAGACGGTAAAAATATTGGTCCATGTTTCTCTGTGGTGTCGGAACAGAAGGCTGCTGTCTTTAGGCACCCGGTGTTTCAGGTGTGATTTAAAGAGGAATATTATTTAAGCGGACGTGAGTGATTTATGCGTTAAAAAGCAAAGGAACTGGTCAAAATGCAGATGTTTAGGGGAGCTGCTTATGATCTTTCATTACCAAAGTAAACATCTCTCTGATTATCTCTCTCTCTATCTCTCTCTCTCTCTCTCTCTCTCTCTCTATCTCTCTCATTCTCGCTCTCTCTCATTCTCTCTTTATCTCTCTCTCATTCTATCTCTCTTTTTTTCTCTCTCATTCTCTCTCTCTCATTATCTCTCTATCATTCTCTCTCTCTCATTCTCTCTTTCTCCCTCCCCCCTCTCTCTCTCTCGCACACACACAAACACAGTCTCCTCCTCCACCTCCCTGCTCCTCCACCTCTGGGGTAAACATCTCCTAGTATCCCAGCTTATTGTTAAGGAGCAGAGGGTGTATCCAGAGGGCAGGTAACTTGCATCGGAGCGGTGGATTCTCTCCTCCCTCAGGACACCAGATACAAATCAAGTTGCTTTGACCCCATTGTCCTCCTCCACACTCCTCCTCCCCTCCCGGCGATACCTCTGGTATGGGATCCTTTCTTCCCCTCTGTACGTGTTTACTTATTTATTTATTTTCCCCCCTGTGTGCGGCCTGACGCTAAGGGCACGGGGTACATACATTTCCTTGGGTAAACCACGCCAACGAGCGTTCTCATTTCAGACGGTGTTTACCCAATTCCGATAGCTTAATAATCAACCGGACATGTTTTATTTTTTTTTCAGTTTCCATATCAATGAACACGCGCATGATTTTGATTTGGGATTTGATTATATGGTCGTAAAAGACCAAAAACAAAATAGGTTAAAAATTAAATATTGCAACAATGATTTAACTGACTCCCCGCAACCACGTTAGACCCCAAAACAGCTGTCGGGTGAGTGAATAATGGCCTGCTTAGCAAAGCCTGTGTGTAAACAAGTAAACACACTGGAGCAGCGCTGGCATTGCCGATGAAGATGAATCTCTTTCTCGTGTCATGTTGACCTTTCCCAGTCCAGGAGAAATCAGTCTTGACTCAAAAACAAATGGGCACATTTCATCGGCTGTTACCCTTCAGATCATGCCGGTGACCTCTGACCTTCATTTTCCATCCCCGGCGTGTGTATATCCGTGCGGCATGTCTTTTTTCCGTCACTGGCGACGAGTGACACTGGTGCTAAAGTCTGATTAGAAATATGGTAATGTCAAGGTCCTAGTCTAGAGTCTTTTACTATTCAAGTGGATGAGTCCTGTATGGATAGTTCCAGATCATATACAATCCAAACAGCCTTGTCTCCACCAGCCAGGGTTGAGCCACGCTGTTGGCTGTCTGGCACACGGTGAGCGTCTCCATTGTCTTTAGAACCTGGTAAAAACCTGGCTGGACCCTTGGCTGAGACAGCCACCTTTCACAACCTGGCCAGAGCTGGCTGGGACTGTTGTAATCATTATGGTTTAGCTTGTGTACCACAGTTGTTGGTGTGAATTTTGAAAGGTTGCCTAGCAACCGGAGCATTTACAAGAAACGCAATGGAGACTCAAACCCAACCATATCATACCAAACCTGGCCATGGCTATAGCCCCAGCCAGGCTGAACATAGCTAATGGAGACACAAACCCAACCATATCATACCAAACCTGATCATGGCTATAGCCCCAGCCAGGCTGAACATAGCTAATGGAGACACAAACACAACCATACCATACCAAACCTGATCATGGCTATAGCCCCAGCCAGGCTGAACATAGCTAATGGAGACACAAACACAACCATACCATACCAAACCTGGCCATGGCTATAGCCCCAGCCAGGCTGAACACAGCTAATGGAGACAAGGCATCACTGTGGTTGTTGGAATTCTGTGGGAGTATGTGTAGGGTTCCTACAGCTTTCATAATCACAAAATCCTGTGGGGAGTTAATTATTATTATAGTTTTTTTTATGAATAATTTTCTAATTGTAACGATTCTAGTAGAGTGTTCATTAGGATTATAAAACAGCTGTCCCAAAATTAAATAGATTCTGATTGGATTCTATCATAGAATATTTTTCATTGGGTTCCTATTTGTAGTCAGTCAATCAGTTCGCCCATTTATCAGTTAGCCCATTAGTAAACTAGCTAGCTAGTTAGTCTGTTAGTTAGTTAGTTAATTCATTAGTTAGTTAGTTAGTTAGTTGTGTATACTGTTTACTTTTACATAGTGTTACGAAGGATCAGATTAAACCGAATATATATATTTATTGATTGATATATATTGCATAATATTTGTATATCGTTTGATATCCCTTGTGTATTCCTTGTACATATACACGGAATATCCCTTTAGCCTAGTACAGACCATAATATTTCATTCTCCTATTGGACAGCGGTCCACCAGGCGCCATTGCCATACCTCCAAGGTCTGGTTCAAAGTCACCGCCGGGGACTTGCCTGGACATGAACGGTTCTGCGCAAGGATATGAGACAGGAATAAAGCTGGTACTAGTTTGTTCACCTAACGTATAAATACGGCGCAGGTGAATACAGAAGTAGAGTTACCCAATAAGTTGAAGCCTCACCCACGATACAACGTGCGGTGAAGTATGGCCTGTTTGGCCCCTAATAGAGCATTGAGACCGCGTGCAGTGGTGCAGTGCTGGTATAACTCGGTATAACGGCGTTATACCTCGGTCACTGAGGCTGAAGTATGCGCAATCGCTTTTTACATGGCATTATCCAACCGGACTCCCGGAGAAGCATGCAGCTGCAGAGCCGCAGAGCCAGCGGCGCTCTCTGGGCCGCGCGCTGACGGCCGCGCTGTGAGGCAATAGTATCCAGCTGCAGGACGAGAGCAGCCAAAAAAAACTGTGCATGCGCGCGCACGCGCGTGGAGCGTTTGACCTACTGTCAATTTGCCACTGCACCACTGACCGCGTGCGAATTAATAACTGAAGTATCAGAGTTTAACGCTGTACCGTTGAAATGAATGATGGCGCCGCTCCGACCGGCTGCCTCTCTGTTCGCTCCGTCGAGACTGTGTTTACTTTTGTTAATATTTATAGTTTTTAGAGTTTTGTGCGTACCAACTGTTGGTGCATTTAATGTATATGACCGTCAGTCACTCATAGACATTGGATTACGGGAAACTTACCAACTGGATTACTCGCTGGATCAGCTTTCCGAACCGCATCAATGGCCTGAAGAAATTCTCCGGAGATTAGGACCAGACCCTTTGTTCCCAGAGCCCAGGAAAAGACGACGAGGAAAGAGGGCTGGGATCCGTAACAGGCTGAGATCCAGACGCCACCGTACACCACTGCCCAGTATATTGCTAGCCAATGTACAATCAATAGACAATAAACTGGATGACATCCGAGCAAGGATTCAATATCAAAGAGACGTTAGGGACTGCAATGTCCTTTGCTTCACCGAAACATGGCTCACACCGGAGGTTCCAGATCACGCAATTCAACCAGCGGATCACTTCTTTATCCATCGCAAGGATCGGTCATCAGAGTCCGGTAAACAACGTGGAGGAGGTATTGCCTTCATGTTTAACAAAAATTGGAGTGATCCAACGAACGTGAAGGAATTATCCAACCACTGCTCCCCAGAACTGGAATATATAACCATCAAGTGTCGTCCTTTCTTCCTCCCGAGGGAGTTAACGGCGATCGTCCTGATCGGAGTGTATATTCCACCGCAAGCCAGCAACAAGGTTGCGCTCTCCAGACTACACGACGAGGTAAATAGAATACAAGTGGCTAACGTTAACGCCGCCATTTTAGTACTGGGAGATTTCAATAGCGCCAATCTGAGAAAGGTATTGCCTGACTTCTATCAGCATGTGACTTGCAACACCAGAGGCGGTAACATCCTAGATCACTGTTACACGCAATTTAAAGGTGGCTACAAGGCTCATTCTGATAGTGGCTTTGGTAAATCAGATCACGCGTCAATTTTTCTTTCACCAAAGTACAAACAGAGAATTAAAAGTACTCCCGTAGTCTCGCGAGAGGTGCAGAAATGGGATCTGACGTCAGAAGAGACGATCCGGTCAGTGTTTCACCACACAGACTGGATTGTGTTCCGCGACACAGATAACATTAATGCCTACACGGAGACAGTGCTGGACTATGTTTGTACTAGGGTGAAAGAAACAATCCCCACTACCAAAATGAAAGTTTACCCAAATCAAAAACCCTGGGTAGACAAATCCGTCCGTGAAGCTCTGAGAGAGCGCACCAAAGCATACAATGACGGCCTAGTGGCAGGCAACATGAATGACCACAAGGTGGCGCGACACAACGTAAGGAGGACAGTGTCAGAGGCCAAACGGCGCTACAGGGATAAAATTGAACTCCAGTTTGAACAAGCTGACTCTAGAGCTATGTGGCAGGGGCTCAAAACGATGACAGACTACAAAGGCGCCTCCCTCAAACTGAACAGTGACATCTCCTTAGCAAACGACCTCAATACCTTCTATGCAAGGTTTGATGCTGGTAATAACAACACCAGCTCACAAGCCTCGGCAATGGGGGGGGGGGGGGGGGTCGGCTGCTGATGGAGGCGCAGTGTTCAGGGTAACAGAGCATGAGGTGAGGCGGACCTTTAAAAAAGTGAATATCAGGAAGGCAGCAGGTCCGGACGGCATCCCCGGCCGCGTCCTAAAAGTCTGTGCCGACCAACTGGCCCCAGTATTCACTGACATATTTAACCTGTCCTTAGAACAGGCTGTCATCCCCACCTGCCTGAAGAAGTCCACTATTATCCCTGTACCCAAAAAATCCAAGCCTGCTTGCCTCAACGACTACCGCCCTGTAGCTCTCACCTCCATAGCCATGAAGTGCTTTGAGAAGCTAGTAAAGGGCTACATCTGCTCCTCCCTCCCCATCAACATGGACCCCCTGCAATTTGCATACCGCCCCAACAGGTCCACGGAGGACGCCATATCCCATGTGCTGCACACAGCAGCATCACACCTGGACAAGAGGCAGGGGAACTATGTGAGAATGCTATTCATCGACTACAGCTCGGCATTCAATACCATAGTCCCCTCCATACTCATAGCCAAGCTCAGGGACCTGGGCTTGGGCTATGACCTCTGCCAGTGGGTCTTGGACTTCCTGACTGGCAGACCCCAGGTGGTGAGAGCAGGCAACTGCACCTCCTCATCCATCACCCTCAACATAGGGGCCCCCCAGGGCTGTGTTCTGAGTCCCCTCCTCTACTCCCTGTACACACACGACTGTGTGGCTCAGCGGAGTAGCAATACAATCGTCAAATTTGCTGACGACACAGTGGTGGTGGGCCTGATCTCTGCCAACGACGAGAGGGCCTACCTGGAAGAGGTCAAGGTCCTGGCGGGATGGTGCCAGGAAAACAGCCTCTCCCTGAACGTCAGCAAAACAAAGGAGATGATTGTGGACTTCAGGAGGTCCGGGGTCAAGGACTACAGCCCCCTCAGCATCGACGGGGCACCGGTTGAGAGAGTCAACAGCTTCAAGTACCTCGGAGCCTACATATCCGAGGACTTGACATGGACCACACACATTAACAGTGTGGTGAAGAAGGCACGACAACGCCTCTACTTCCTCAGGCGCCTAAGGAAGTTCCAAGTCAGCCAGAAGATCCTTAAGAACTTCTACTCATGTACAATAGAGAGCATCTTGACTGGCAACATCACCTCCTGGTTTGGGAATAGCACTGCAAAAGACCGAAGCAGACTACAAAGAGTGACACGTTCAGCCGAACGCACAATTGGAGGGGGGCTCCCCACTCTCCAGAACATTTACTACAAGTGTTGCAAGGGCAAGGCTAAGAGAATCATTAAAGACTCCAGTCACCCGAACAACTGCCTCTTTGAACTGCTGCGGTCAGGCAAGCGATACCGGAGTCTCAAGGCGAGCACAGAAAGACTCAGAAGTAGCTTCTATCCCCAGGCCATCAGGCTGCTAAACGAACAATGAATGAACACTACACAACAACAACCACCAAACGCACATAGCACACACATCCACACGCACACACTCACTTTAAACAAACACACTGTAGCACCCACTCCACACACTTTATAGCACACACCCACTTTAAACAAACACACTGTAGCACCCACTCCCCACACTTTATATTTATGGATGAAGGATTGCACTACAACTTGTACACCTTACTGTAAATTGTACCTAAAATTGTACCTCATCCCATTTCTGCTTTGCACTAGATAGTACTGTACATTAGTACACTGCATAGTATTGTGTATTGTATATTATATGGTAACTCAGAACATTGTACATATGTCTATACCGAACACTGTGACCTCATTTTCTTCTTCTAAATTCATGCTATATTATGTTATTATGTTATTTGATACTATCTTGTCTAGCACAGTCTCTGGAGCGTAACAGTAAGAAGCATTTTGTATGAAAGTATTCTGTACTTCTGTATGACAACTATTAAAGAACTTGAACTACCGTCGAATTCGACTTATTCTATTAAGTCAGTAATAGTCTATTTGTGTATAGTGTATCGTGCGGCTACAGTTCTACAGTGACCAGCATCACCAACGTTTCCTCGTACCAGCTAGAGTGCTTATCCAGGCTGGGCTGCTTACCCTGGCGCTTTCACCCGAGGGGCCCTAGACGAGGACCGTGTGGATCATGTACACTGGATAACCTACCGACGACTGCATAGCCCTTTTCAGCTGGATTATATTTGCTTTTGGTCCTGTAATTGATGGAGCGGAGAATCGCCGACACCCACAATTGTGTGGGATTTACCCTGTGAGGAGCCACGTCGAGCCCGCCTCTCAGAATCCTGAGGCCGGCTGGCTTTCTTCCATGCGGAGCTGCATGCTACGGAGAACAGCTGTATTCGTCTACAGATCAAGAGATTATTGCACCGTCTCCTGTACTTGGAGTCTCTTTATCATCGTTGACCCAGACTCTACTACCGACAAATCCTCTCCCCTTGCTGGCTTACGACCGGAGGGACCCTACCAGTATCTCCCGCTATATTACCAGAGTACCATAGATATAATTCCTAAGATTCATTTATTATTATTCATATTATGTACTATCATTGCTGCTAATAAATACTTAAATCCAGTTTTGTGTGGAACCGAGTCATTGTGGGAAGTGTTCATCATAAGATACCTGTGTACTGTATGGCCAGTAGTAATGTACATAAGACGGTAGTGGTTTAATGATACCATACTTATCAATACAGTCAGGGAATTGTACCCCTCAGTTACAATTGGTCCTTCGAGCCGGAGGGTAACTAGCGTAATATTAATATAGTGGTATTAATATTGACATGGCCAATGATGAACACTCCACAAAACGGTTCTCCTAAAATAGATCGCCCGCAGCGTAGACGGCAGACACCTCAGTACTTAGAGGATTACGTTGCCAGTATACCACCTAGCTTTCTACAGACGGTAAACGCGGAAAAAGTAGATAGTAAAATTATGTCCGACCCTACCGACCAGGCTACCCCGCCAGTAGAGACCCTAGTGGGTTCTAACGTAACTGACCAAGCTCACGGTGGGGACCAGGAGGGACCTGACATGACTTTACCCCCCGCCAAGACCGAAGAAGTAGTCCCCGGAGAGCTCCAGGATAAAGAAAGCCCTCCAGGGATGGAACTCGACCCATCACAAGAAGGGACAAGCACCCCGGAGATGGATCTCCTCGATACGCCACAGGAGAACGGATCTCCAACGAGTACTACAAGGAGCGGATCACCTCAACCAGCGTCTTCCCCCAGCGAGGCGGACAAGATGCTGGCGCAGGCCTTCCTCGCCAGCCTGGCAGCCTCAACCGAGCGCGATCGACTCCAAGCACAGACGCTTAGTGAGCGCGAACATTCTTCCATGGAAAGAGAACGCCTTCAAGCGCAGCAACGGAGTGACGAAGACCGCATACGCCTAGAGATTAGACGCCTCCAGACGGAAGAGAATAATGGAAGAGACCGCGCCGAAGCCCAGCGCGCCGCCGCCGAAGCCCAGCGCGCCGCTGCCGGTGCCCAAAGAGAAGCAGAGCGCGACCTCGCTCTCACCAAGCGCGAAGCCGAGCGCGACCGATTACAAGCGCAGATAATGGAGCAGCTGATTACCAGGGCAACCCCCCCTCCCTCCGCACGGGGCTCCAGGGCCTCGTCAAGACAAGGGTCAAGGGCACCCTCCCCTACCCGATCAAGCGACCCTAAGCCCGACCACCAGAGAGAGCCTATACCCCTCTCCGAACCCCTTCCCCGACCGGTCCAAGCGAGACCCAGCTACAGGGAAGAACGGGTCTATACCGCGGAGAGGCTAAATAGACGACTACAGGATCTAGATGACCTGCCAGAGGAAGAAGAAGAGGGAGATGAGGAGAGTCAAGCCCAACAGCATCACAGTACTCCACAGGACCAGGAGGTCCAGTACAGCCCAGACTTTACCCCCGCGGCTCTGCGCTACAGACCCCCGACTCAATTCACGGGTGAGCTTGACGCACGACCAGCCCCGAGGAACAGCACCTGGGTACGCGGGCCTTGGTACCCAGCAGGTACCAGCCCACCACGACACGTAAGAGGAGACTCGCCTAGGAGGCCTCTCCTCCAACGCTCACCGATGTGCCAGCCATCCATGGCATCGTACCTTGGCACACCGACGTTCCCGGACTTCACACACGAGAACAGAGCACAGTACACAGAGCTACGAATGTGCTTAGAGACAATGATGTCCGATGTAGCTGATGAACCGTACAAATATGCTATCCTACTCAAGCACCTCAAGGTTCCCCGAGCGCACAATATAGCGCTGGCATATTCCACCTCTACTACCCCATACACCGCGGCTCTAGCAGCACTCGACCAAAGATATGGACGCATATGGGACTACGTAATACAAGAGATAAGGAATATTGACCGTCTACCCCCAGCCACAGACAATCGCTCACTAGATGACCTGTCTATCAAGGTACAATCCCTGGTAGGGATGCTGGGGGCGCAAAAGGAAAAGGGTATGTACGAACTGCACGCAAACTCTAATGTTGAGAGGATTTTAGAGAAGCTTCCGCCCGCCCGACAAGAGCGCTTCAGGCGGCAAAGAGACCACCGTGATCCTAACGGTCCCGAGCCATCCCTCCTAGACCTAGCCGACTTCCTGGCGAGAGAAGTCAACAGCCTACGGTTGGATACGTTCGTGCGGAGCACACCAAGCTCCAGAGAGGGACCTAGGAGAGCAAACGATGGCCGCAGATTGGTGACCGTCATGCACCAAGCAGAATCAGTACAGAGCAACAAGAACCACAGTACCCCCTCGATGAAAGAGAAGTGGAAGATGGTGTGCCCGTACTGCGAAAAGGAACACTGGCTGTCACACTGTGACACATTCAAGAAGATGACCGCCGACGAGGTGAGTCAATGGATAAAGTCCAACCGACGCTGTTACCGATGTGCGCGCAGTCACATGGCAGCCGATTGCCGCTTAAAGAAGAGGTGTAGTCGGTGTGACGGAGCCCACTTGGACGTCCTACATGACAGTAACAGAAGAAAGCCTGCACCCTCAAGCAGCACAAAGGCAAGTGTTATGTACATTGACCCCGCCAGCAGCGGGGGCGCCCGGGTGCTCTTGAAGGTGGTCCGTGTAACATTGAGTTACCAAGACAAGGTCATGGACACCTACGCCGTCCTTGACGACGGGTCAGAGAAGACCCTTCTCCTCGCGTCCACTGCGGCCCAGCTGGGGCTGCGGGGGAGCGAAGAAACGATGACGATTCGGACAATAAGAAGAGACCTAAAGACGATAAAGGGCGAGAATGTCTCCTTCACTATCGCAGCAAGCGGGCAGCCAGAGAGACGGTATAGGATCACTAACGCTTTCACCAGCCAAGATATAGGCCTGTCGCAGTACATCTACCCCATCGCCAAGCTGATGGATAAATATGTGCACCTGCGTCAACTACCTATACCGCTCATAGACGGTGCCACCCCGACCCTGCTGATAGGCTCCGACCATGCACACCTCATCGTCCCGATGGACCGGGTCCACACAGGGCCCATAGGCTGTCCTGCAGCAGTCGAGACCCGCCTAGGATGGACACTACAAGGCCCCCTCGCTAGGTCTCCTAACCGAACAGCAGCCACTAGCTGCTTCCACTCCAGAGTGACAGAAGAAGACACCACCCTCCTACAGCATGTCGAGAGGCTATGGACACTAGAGACAATGCCCTTTAAGAACGAAAAGAAAGACATTCGTTCCAAGGAAGACATTTATGCTATAGCCCTCCTCGAGCGGGGGACAAAGAGAGTCAAAGTCAACGGAGTGATGAGATACGCAACTCCACTCCTGAGGCGAGAGGGTATGCCTACCTTCCACGCCCCAAAAGAAGCGACGGAGCGGTATCTATTGAACACAGAGCGGCGCCTAGCCAGAGACCCCGCTCAAGAGACTGTGTACCGCGCTGAGATTGACAAGCTAATCACAGCGGGACACATAAAGAAAATTGACATTAAAGAGGCCGATCAGACGACCGAATCATGGTACGTGCCGCACCACAAAGTCCACCACAACGGCAAGGATCGTATTGTGTTCAACTGCAGCTACCAGATCGGATCACAAAATCTGAATAAAGAGCTCATGCCCGGCCCAACACTCGGCCCCTCTCTACTAGGCGTGTTACTACGTTTCCGCCAAGACAAGGTGGCCATCAGCGGCGACATCAAAGGGATGTTCCTGCAGGTGCGACTAGTGGAAGAGGACAAGCCCCTGCTGCGGTTCCTATGGAGAGAGAGGATCGGGGACGAGCAACCAGCCATCTATCAATGGGAAGTCCTCCCTTTCGGAACCACATGCAGCCCATGCTGTGCTACGTTTGCACTGCAAAGACACGTCGCAGAGGACCCAGCAGCTGATGAAGAGGTCCGACAAAGTGTAGGAAATAGTTTCTACGTGGACAACTGTCTGCAAAGCGTCTCGACGCCAGAAGAAGCCGAGGCCCTCCTACTCAAGCTCCGCGCCTCCCTGATCAAAGGCGGCTTTGATCTCCGGCAGTGGGCCAGCAGCGACCCTCAAGTATTGCGCAGCCTCTCCCCAGAGGACAAGGCAGCAAGCAGGGAGACCTGGATGGCGACCATCCCAGGAGAAGCCCAAGAAATGACATTAGGACTAGTCTGGCGCTTCAAAACAGACTCGCTCCATTATAAACACACACCCCTGACCAAGGAGCAGGGAAGGTCGACTGCACTACCGACCACAAGACGGAGTGTATACAGAACACTCGCCAGACAATATGACCCGTTGGGATGTATTCTACCTTACACCACCAGGGCAAAGATGATTGTAAGAGCGTTATGGGACAAGGACCAGGGCTGGGACGACCCCATACCCGAACACCTTGCCTCCACATGGAGAGAGTGGGAGACAGAACTCAGCTCACTCCCAGGTGTCAACATACGCCGCAGTTACTTCCCACCCACAGTGAGGCCGGAGACGTGCCAGATGGACCTGCACGTCTTCAGCGACGCCTCCGAAGTAGCCTACGGTTCGGTGGCCTACTTGCGTGCCCGAGAGGAGGGAGGAGAAATACATACTGCTTTCATCCTGGCTCGCTCAAGAATAGCCCCCCGCAAGCAACAATCTATCCCGCGTCTAGAGCTCTGCGCAGCCCTAGCAGGAGCGCAACTCGCCACGTTAATCCAACGTGAACTCACCATCCCGGTGCAAAGAACAATCTTGTGGTCAGACTCCACGACCGTACTCACATGGATCCAGTCTGATTCGTGTAGATACAAGGTCTTCGTGGGAGTCAGAATCACAGAGATCCAAGATTTAACAAAAGCAGCAAGCTGGAGGTATGTGGACACAAAACACAACCCAGCTGACGTCATCACCCGGGGAATGTCCCTGGATGACCTCACCCGTCACAATCTATATAGTGACGGGCCAGAGTTCCTCAAGCTCCCGGAAGAAGAGTGGCCTACACCCACCCCACGGGAGGCGAGTGAAGAGGAGGCAGAGAACAAGAAATCTATGTTCTGTGGGTTGACACACACACTCGTCCCCACAGACCCCAACATAGACGACTGCCTCACCCTTGAGAGTGCGCAGCTAAAGACATTCCTGTGGCACCACCCAGAGGTTCAGCCCACTACTGACATTACTGCAGCTAACTACGAAGAAGCAGAACTTCTTCTCCTACAGCGAGCCCAGAGAGACTCGTTCCCCGACGAGCTAGACTGTCTACAGGGAGCAAAGCCCGTCCCGTCAGACAGCAGATTGCTCCACCTAGCCCCCGAGAGCGACGCCCATAATCTCATCAGAGTGGGTGGTCGTCTGAGGAGAGCTCCAGACTTACCGGACGACGTCAAGTACCCGATAGTCTTAAACAGCCGACACAAGGTCACAGAGCTTATCATAAAGAAATACGACGAGGACGTGCACCACGCTGGGGCAGAGAGAGTCTTCGCGGAGATCAGACGTCGTTATTGGATACTGCAAGGGAGAGAAGCAGTACGACGTTTCCAGCGGACTTGTCTAGACTGTCGTAAATGGCGAGCACAGCCCAGTATACCCCGGATGGCTGACCTACCCCCCTGTCGCCTCCGACTCGGCGACAAGCCTTTTCACTCCACCGGTATGGACTGTTTCGGCCCGCTGTATGTAAAGAAAGGAAGAGGGACTGAGAAGCGGTGGGGTATTGTATTCAAATGCATGACCACCCGAGCGATACACATAGAACTCCTTCCAACCATGAGCACAGACTCATTCCTTATGGCCTTCCGAAGATTCACATCGCGGAAAGGGAAACCGTCTATATTATTGTCTGATCACGGGACAAACTTCAAAGGCGGAGAAAGAGAGCTGAGAGAGAGCTTCCAAGCTATGGGCCCAGAACTTAAGACCCACCTCGCTCCATACCAGATTGATTTCCAGTTTAATCCCCCGAATGCACCTCACTTCGGTGGAACTTGGGAACGAGAAGTACGTTCAATAAAGACAGCCCTGTACGCCGTGCTTGGGGCCCAGACCGTGGCGGAAGAAGTCCTAACGACAGTCCTCACGGAGATCGAGGGAGTATTGAACTCAAAGCCCCTCGGTTACGTCTCAAGTGATGTAGCAGATGTCGACCCAGTCACCCCCAACACTCTCTTGATGGGGCGGCTGGACCCCGCGCTACCACAGACAGTGTACAGGCCTGAAGAAGCGAACGGCCGAAGAATGTGGAGGTACAGTCAAGTATTGGCTGACAAGTTTTGGAACAGTTTCCTACTCCACTATCTACCGTCTCTACAGACCCGCCAGAAATGGGTGAAAGAGAGAGACAATTTGACAGAAGGAACAGTCGTCATGATTAACGACCAGTCACTACCCCGAGCTATGTGTTTCAAGTTTCAAGTTTCTTTAATAGTTGTCATACAGAAGTACAGAATACTTTCATACAAAATGCTTCTTACTGTTACGCTCCAGAGACTGTGCTAGACAAGATAGTATCAAATAACATAGTATAGCATGTAATTTAGAAGAAGAAAATGAGGTCACAGTGTTCGGTATAGACATATGTACAATGTTCTGAGTTACCATATAATATACAATACTATGCAGTGTACTAATGTACAGTACTATATAGTGCAAAGCAGAAATGGGATGAGGTACAATTTAGGTACAATTTACAGTAAGGTGTACGAGTTGTAGTGCAATCCTTCATCAATAAATATAAAGTGTGGGGAGTGGGTGCTACAGTGTGTTTGTTTAAAGTGGGTGTGTGCTATAAAGTGTGTGGAGTGGGTGCTACAGTGTGTTTGTTTAAAGTGAGTGTGTGCGTGTGGATGTGTGTGCTATGTGCGTTTGGTGGTTGTTGTTGTGTAGTGTTCATTGTTCGTTTAGCAGCCTGATGGCCTGGGGATAGAAGCTTCTTCTGAGTCTTTCTGTGCTCGCCTTGAGACTCCGGTATCGCTTGCCTGACCGCAGCAGTTCAAAGAGGCAGTTGTTCGGGTGACTGGAGTCTTTAATGATTCTCTTAGCCTTGCCCTTGCAACGCTTGTTGTAAATGTTCTGGAGGGTGGGGAGCCCCCCTCCAATTGTGCGTTCGGCTGAACGTGTCACTCTTTGTAGTCTGCTTCGGTCTTGTGCAGTGCTATTCCCAAACCAGGAGGTGATGTTGCCGGTCAAGATGCTCTCTATTGTACATGAGTAGAAGTTCTTAAGGATCTTCTGACTGACTTGGAACTTCCTTAGGCGCCTGAGGAAGTAGAGGCGTTGTCGTGCCTTCTTCACAACACTGTCAATGTGTGTGGTCCATGTCAAGTCCTCGGATATGTAGGCTCCGAGGTACTTAAAGCTGTTGACTCTCTCAACCGGTGCCCCGTCGATGCTGAGGGGGCTGTAAGCAAAGTGATTACCGGTGCCGACGGAAAGGTCAGAGCGGCAGAAGTGCTCGTCCAAGGGCGGATATATACCCGGCCCGTGGCGAGGCTAATAGAGTTGCCAAGGCTCCCCGACACTATTGATGACGACCATGACCCCCTGACTTTGTGAACTGCCCTACCCTCCCAACAGACATTGAGTAGCGGACAGTGCGGTTAATCTGTCTCTGCTTATCTAATTAGGTGGGACTAATTAGGAGGCGGCTGTTACGAAGGATCAGATTAAACCGAATATATATATTTATTGATTGATATATATTGCATAATATTTGTATATCGTTTGATATCCCTTGTGTATTCCTTGTACATATACACGGAATATCCCTTTAGCCTAGTACAGACCATAATATTTAATTCTCCTATTGGACAGCGGTCCACCAGGCGCCATTGCCATACCTCCAAGGTCTGGTTCAAAGTCACCGCCGGGGACTTGCCTGGACATGAACGGTTCTGCGCAAGGATATGAGACAGGAATAAAGCTGGTACTAGTTTGTTCACCTAACGTATAAATACGGCGCAGGTGAATACAGAAGTAGAGTTACCCAATAAGTTGAAGCCTCACCCACGATACAACGTGCGGTGAAGTATGGCCTGTTTGGCCCCAAATAGAGCATTGAGACCGCGTGCGAATTAATAACTGAAGTATCAGAGTTTAACGCTGTACCGTCGAGTTCGACTTATTCTATTAAGTCAGTAATAGTCTATTTGTGTATAGTGTATCGTGCGGCTACAGTTCTACAGTGACCAGCATCACCAACGTTTCCTCGTACCAGCTAGAGTGCTTATCCAGGCTGGGCTGCTTACCCTGGCGCTTTCACCCGAGGGGCCCTAGACGAGGACCGTGTGGATCATGTACACTGGATAACCTACCGACGACTGCATAGCCCTTTTCGGCTGGATTATATTTGCTTTTGGTCCTGTAATTGATGGAGCGGAGAATCGCAGACACCCACAATTGTTTTACCCTGTGAGGAGCCACGTCGAGCCCGCCTCTCAGAATCCTGAGGCCGGCTGGCTTTCTTCCATGCGGAGCTGCATGCTACGGAGAACAGCTGTATTCGTCTGCGGATCAAGAGATTATTGCACCGTCTCCTGTACTTGGAGTCTCTTTATCATCGTTGACCCAGACTCTACTACCGACAAATCCTCTCCCCTTGCTGGCTTACGACCGGAGGGACCCTACCAGTATCTCCCGCTATATTACCAGAGTACCATAGATATAATTCCTAAGATTCAGGTTGTATAATTATCTCCTGCGTAATATGAGAATGGACATACGTTATTGATTTGCCTACGCACATTCCTTTGCCTTATAAGCGCATCCAAAGTAAAGTATATTATGTACTATCATTGCTGCTAATAAATACTTAAATCCAGTTTTGTGTGGAACCGAGTCATTGTGGGAAGTGTTCATCATAAGATACCTGTGTACTGTATGGCCAGTAGTAATGTACATAAGACGGTAGTGGTTTAATGATACCATACTTATCAATACAGTCAGGGAATTGTACCCCTCAGTTACACATAGTATACATTCCGATTCAAATTCTTTATTGCCTATATTTATTGTAACATAATATGAACGTCCAGACCCCCATCTACAACTTTGTTTACACTGGTTACAAAATATTACAGAATTCGGGTCCTTGACATGCTATCAGCCTATGTGCAACTGTTCATCCAAATCGGTTCTGTTTGTGAGATTAACTGCAGACAGATAGAATCACGCACAGACTTGCAGACACACGCAAAACAATCACCCATTCTCTCCCAGGCTTCCCACCTGGTGGAGATAATAATAAAATATCACACGCCGTTGTCCTTTTGACGATGCTCCTGGTTCCTTTTGTATTTCCCCTATAACAGCGTTCTCCTTTCCCGTTTACAAGTAATTATGTCCGTTAAAACTGCACATAGGGTGAGAGGTAAAATTACGTTTTAGCGGAGGACTAGCCTAGCTTTAAGAGCCACATTGCTAAACACAAAAAGAAAATCAATACTAGAATGGAGACGTAGAGGAAGTAAACCACAGAAGAAGCTAGGAGGGATCTATTAATAGCCCATTCATTTTCCCATAGCTACAGGAGAATCCGGAGAGTCGGGAACGGCCGGAAATGCGACAGACGTGAGAGAGGTCTATATAATATGTTATTAAACATAAAGTATTTTGGCTCATAATTAGTCACCCGAGGCACATCTCCATTAAGTGTCCTCTCAGAGAAGTGTAGGTTTTACAGACGGGGTGGGGGGGAGGGGTGGGTTGGAAGAGAGTTGCACTGATTCACCCCGAGGCCTGACCTCCGACACGGCTCATTGTGTACAATATCAAGATTGTTTTAATGAGTTCATATTCCCTATATGCGCTCAAGATATAATCTTATAATCTTGTCACAAACGTATTATTCATTTACTCTTTCAAAACTCGATAGGTGTCCGGGCGATAGGTGCACTGATGTGTAGTCAAAAGTACCCCGGATGTAAATGGTGCATTCATAGCAGCTTTTATCCAAAGCGCTTTGCAATTTTATGTTCCTCACATTCACACACCGACGGCGGAGGCGTTCACACGAGGTGCCAACCTGCTCATAGGGAGCAATTAGGGGGTTAAGTGTCTTGCTCAAGGACACTTCGACACACTGCCCCATGCTGGGAGGAGCGGGAATCGAACCGGGGACCTCCAGATTACCAAACGACCTCTGTCGCAATGCATCTGAATTTAAGCGGAGGACCCCCCTCGGTGTGTGAGAGTTAACGTGTTTTGATAGTAAGATTCAGGTGCGGCACCTGTTTCGCGTCCCCCAGTTTCCGCCACCAGCAGTCCTTATCAGCGCATTCCCCACAAAGGGTTAATTCAATCATGTCAAGACTCTCTGCTCCGTCGCGCGCCTCTCCCATCATACTTTAGACGCAGCGGAGCGGCCCCTCGTTGATGGCACCTTTGGCTCCACAATAGAAGCTAATTTGTTAGAATCTTTCACAGGTCAGAGGCTGCTTAAAGGCGAGGAGGAGGGCGGCTCGGCCACTGGGTGAATCAAGCCGCCCGGCGGGGTGGAGGGAGGGGCAAATGAAATGCCCAGTCATTTTATGACCGCCGACATACAAAACATAAATATCCATTTTCTTTTTACTTCAATACAGTCGGGATCTCGCCCAGCCATCCCAGTTAACTCAGGTTAATAGATTGATTCCGCTGACATGGCTCATAATGAACAGTAAATTGTTTTATCTCATAAGTCTTATTTGGTCAGCCAGGAAAACATATGAGGTAATATGGTGGAGGCTAAATGGAGCGTATAATAGATCTCTCGCTAAGGCATAAGGATAGGTTGATGGCAGAGCTATGATTAATGAAAATAATAATGCTCTTGAAATTGAAATTTTTCGTATTCTTTTTTTGGCCCTTTCAACCCCCCCACCCCCCCGCCCCCCCCCCGTGGTCATTCTGACTGTTCATGCACAGTGTGATTTATGTGCAATTGCTGGTGTCTTTATTTATTTCTATTGGGTCATTTTCCCAGATAGGTCTGGTCTGGCCATGCAGGTGATGGAGAGGGTCCTTTCAGTATTTACACTCAACTTACTTCACACGAAAAATTACGAAGACAATAAAACAGAAGCACAACATTTGGTGTTACCGGTTATTTTCATCGCGAAATAACATCATTATCCAGCTCCATTGTCCAGCCCTTTGGAATGGGTCTCCTACTGTATTTGTCAAAACAGATGAAAATAAAGAATAATATAAATACAGTAGGTCAAAACAGATGGAAATAAAGAATAGCTCATTCAATTGCACATTGAATAAATAAGGACAACTAAAGCCCATGTTATGGTATAGTAAGTTTAATATTTTTATTTATTGGACTATTTACAAACATTTGCATGTTCTTATGGACAGAAAGCACCTGGGTAGTAGGTACGCGTCTATTCTTATCCTAACGGATGTATGCTTCCGCGTTCGCGTTTTGCGAATCTGATTGGCCACTGACGCCTAGTTTATCACTGGTTAAGCTTAGGCGACTCTTTCGAAGTTGGTTAAGGTTAAAGTTTGGAATCAGGGCTGGCGTTCTATCGCCCTGCTCTAAGACAAACTCTAACCATAACCAACTTCGAAAGAGTGCCTAAGCTTAACCGGCGAAAGAACTTGCCGTCACACGATTGGCGCGACCAGAAACGTCAGTGGCCAATCAGAGCGCAAAACGCGAACGCGGAAGCATAAATCCGTTAGGATAAGAATAGATGCAGTAGGTACGCGTAGGTACAGACTGTTTGACTCAGCAGTCAGGCTCATCAGCCTCAAACAGGCTCCTGTCTCTTTAAATTATATGAGCTGATTCTTCCTTGTGTGGCTACCAGTGTTCGAATTATGAGGGGGCCAATGGGGGCTCAGCCCCCATAGCTAGAGTCTGAGCCCCCATAGTCAAGACCCCCTGTGGGGGTCTCTCAAAAATAATATAATTTCTTTTTCTTTTTTTTATGTACGAATTAGTATTATTTATGTTACCTAAATAAATTGTTAATAGATCATATTTTTCTTTTCAGTTTTTAAAATAACAGTAATTAATTGTTGTGGAATAGGCTGCATTTCACCTCCAAGCCGCTATGCGTCGCCCATGAGCGTCGCCCATAAGTTTAACGCTACTCCAACCTAGTGAAGAAGAAGCAGCAAGCAGCTGCTGTAAACAGAAAGCTGCCGGTCCATGTCCTGCAACTGAAAACATAAACACTAAACAGTACACCACATGCCGCCAAAAAAAGGCTCAACCCGCTGCAAGGCTGTACAAAGCTGGACAGCTTTGGTTTTATAAAAAGGCCAAAGACTGACGCTGTTAGTGCAGCAACTAGCAGCGCTACTGTCACTGAAGTTGACACTGCTATTGCTAGTACTAGTGTTAGCTAGTTGCTCCTGTGCACAGTGCACCTGTTATTGTTACCGCGCCGGTTGCCACTGCCAGACCCGAGTCTCCACCACTAGACCTGGACTGTGCTGCTACTCAACCACCACAATGCTGGGGTCCGAGTCAGTGGAACTTTTGGAAAAATAAATATAGCTGGTTATTTGCCAAGGAGGGATGCATTGGCTGCCTTCCATGTAAAAACGCCAAGACATGTTAAATAAATCATTTGGAGCCCATTTGGCAGAGCAGTGGATGAATGGGACTGTGACTAGCTCTCAGAGCAAGAAGTTGAGGAAGAAAATATACTTGCACAGTGATAGCATTGCTCATAAGCAAGCTATAGAAATAGAAAGTCAAAACCAGAAGGAAGTGCTTCCAAAAAAAGTGAGCGAAATCACATCTGCTTTGCTCAAGGAGACAGCCAGTTCATTCAGGGCAGCATATACTGTCGCTAAAGAAAGGTTGCCGTATACCAAATTGAACCCCCTTATGACACTTAATGAGTTGAACGGTGCGACAGTCAGGCCAGCTCACCGATCCGATCATTCTTGTGCACAGATCATGCCACAGAGATGAAAAAAAACATTCTTTATTTAGATTTATACAAGTATTTATTTTATGTTCATTTTATTATCAGATGATAATGTTACTTACTGTATCCTGATAAATGCTGCTGTTGTGCCATACAACTATTTATTTTCCATTAGATTATTTTGTTAGTTTTTGATTTATAAGTGCAGAGACAAATAAATGTTAATTCAAGTTCATAAATTTGGTCAATTTTTTTCAAATTAAATTGTTGTATTTGATCAGATGCAAAATGCAAATAAGTAAATATGGCATTATATATCAGAGGTGAGTAAGAAAATGAACAAATATTGATGGTTAAGAATGAGACTGAATAATGACATCACACAATAGTCTAATGATTAGACTGTTGTGTGATGTCATTATTACTTAGTATTAGACTAATCCTAATGAGATATTCCTCTAAATATGACTTCGAAAACAGCCACAATTTCAGGAAAAAAATTGTAAAAAAAAAAAATTCAGGGGGCCCCCATAGCTCTCAGGTGATAATTCGAACCCTGGTGGCTACACTTCCTGGTTCACAAAATTCGGATCTATCTACTAAATATATTTTAGTGAACCGTTTAGGTGGAAAAAGGGAAAGAAAAGAGTTTACGTGCAAGCCGCCATCTTGAACAACTGAGACACATAAGTCAGACCCAGGCCCGGACTGGCCATCGGGAGCACCGGGAGTTTTCCCGGTGGCCTGGCATGCACAGATTAAAAAAAAAATTATATAAAAAAAAAAAAAAAGTATTATTATTTTTTCATTTTTTTTGCCAGGCCATTGTTTCTAGTTGTGGCGGCGGCGCGGCGCGATAGTTAGATAACCTAGGTGGGTGGGGAACAACCAGGATTTCACTGTCTGCCACAGAGTTGGAGAACTATCTCACTCTCTCTCTCTCACGCGGACACACACACAATGGAGCCGTGCTGCCGCTTGTGATTGGTGGAGGCGGGACCAGGCGATACAACTGATTGACAGCGGAGGCGGCGAATGGAATGGCAGACGGCACTCAGATGCAGAATAACAGCCAGGCAATGAGACAGGTAGTGAGGGACTCGGGAGAGATACAGTAGAGCGAAAGTCAATTAACGTTGATGTCAAGATGGACAGTGGAAGAAAGAGAAAGGGTGGAGGAGAGAGGGATAAAACAAAGAAAAAGAAAGGCCCTTACAGGAGAGAGTGGTTAACTGTATTATAATAGTAAATAGAAAAATATGTTGTGCTCTTGCTTTTTTCTTTTTGAAGGTGGAGAGAGTAGCATTGCTAGTGCCACAACAGTTTTATTGAGGTCCATAACAGTACATTGTACTAAGCAATTGTTGGCTCATTAGTTTGTGATTCACATGCACTAAAATTCACCAGAATGCAGGAAATTAAGTCTTTGTAACAAAAAAAATCCTGGTGGGGGACCCCCAGACCCCCCGCTTAAAAAGTGGCCTGACTGGGGCTATATTTCGCGCTATATCTCCCGTAATGAATTATTTCCCCAGTCCGGCCCTGGTCAGACCAGAGCATATCATTTGTGTTTTATTGCAAGAGTGGAAAATAATAAACATCAATAGACATATATGCCAAGAGTAAAGTATTGTGTTACATGGTGACATTAGGGTGACCAGGTGTCCCCCTTTTGGTTGTACTGTCCCACCATTTGAGACCGCGTCCCACATATTGAGAGGATGTCCCTCTTTTCGAAGCAAAAAAAAAATCGAACACAAGACATTCCTGTCAAGTGATAAAGTTTGAATATTTAAAACAGATGTTAGGTGGTAACAAGCCAGCTGCCAGTGCCAAGATGAATGTGGAGAGATATAATTCTGTATTTAACCTGTTCCACCCCAGGTGAAAATCTGCATAAAATGTATACCTAGGTAAATGGAATATTGCTCCACTTCTACAAGGGCTATTTGCATATTCTTGGTATCTAGGAACATCTATGGACCTCAATGAATGTATTCTCAGTGTCAGAAATATTGTGTCTATTACTAGGCTTGCTTAAATTGTGATGAAACAAAGGAAAATATGAATTATGATTTTTCTTTTCATATTTGACAGTGAATAAAACCATGATAATAATGACCAAACTTAAAAAACTGCAACTGAGCTCATTCAGTACCCTCTTGAGATCATGTGTACAAAAGATCTAAGGAAATTAATAAAGGGAAGATGATCAAAATGAAGGTTTTGTATATACAGTACTGAATTCTCCCATCCGGACCAATGCAATTTGAAATATTATTATAGAATATAGAATATATGCTTATACATTACCTTATTATAGCCAATTCGCACATTTATATATATATATATACATATAGTATCTTTCAAATGGCCGAGTTCAATTTGGATATAGTATCACCAGGCTTGCATAATAACAGATACTGATATTTACTGTAAACGACTGTACTATTTTATTTCCCCCACAGTATAACCATTTTGTAACTAATTTCAGATATAATTCTTCCTACATGATAACAATAGTGTGGAGAAACTGACTGCGTTTCAATATTTGTCAAAAACGTTACCTTTTGTAGCTTATTATCGCGAATCATAACAATTATTGATATGATTCATTCAGAACGCTGAACTTTGAACCACCATAGTGGACCACAGGAAGTGTAGAACGGAGAAATTCCAACACTGAACGATAGCTAGCGATGTCCTCTTCAAAATGGCCGCAAAAAGATTCCAATTCCCATGGTTCAACATTTCCATTTCCGTTTCCGGGTCAAAAAACGATTGCAAAATAAAAACTTAAAACGATATAAGTACACTTTTAACCTATTGCTAAACTATTGCCAACCTAACGTTTTACATTCTACATGTATTTGTGACATAGTAGTGATAATAATACTTGAAAACGTTTGATTTTAAAAACGCTAATTTATTGCATCACTCATAAAAATATTAATATATGATAATAATGTCAAAAGGGGTCGGTACCGTCCCCGTGGGGTGGAACAGGTTTTAATTTGTATTTATTTTGATTTAACCTTTATCTATTCGGTGAAGACGAGTCATTCTAATAAAAAAAATTACATTATCTATCTGTCCCACTTTGTCCCACCAAAATCTTACTGTTGTCCTGCTTTTGGACTTTTTGCATCTGGTCACCCTAGGTGACATAGTTCTGTATCACACTAGCTCATGCTCAGCGTTTCATGCATATATCTCGCTTCAGCATATATACACTGAATAATTTCACAAATGTACCTTTAAATGCTAGCATTCATCTGGCCACACCCCCATCCGCTTACCTATATAAGCAGGGATGGTGCCACACACTCATCTCCTTCTCAAATTTCATCACAAGCAACGTGTTGCTCATATGCCCACTTGACGTGGAGAAAAATATTGACTGGAAAAGCAATGTTTACAAGGAAAGGAAGAACAAGGAGATACGTTGACATCATATCTTTATTTTCTCTCTCACTATTTTCGAGAAAATATGGCGATGTTGTCTTCGTCACTGGAGTGTCTGGAAGATGGTGATCATTCTAAAACCCTCCACCGGTTTTCGTATTGGGAGCACGCCGCTGCATGCTTCTCAACTGCAGTTCCTTGCTGTGTTGGTTGGGGTGAAACCTTTCAGGCCACAGCTGAACTGTAGGACGCGCCGCTGTTGTGAGAAGCGGTGGGTTTCAGGTTGGGTGAGTACTGTTGCTGGCAGGCTTCACTTGTCTGTTAGTGCTATGGGGGCTAATTGACAATGAATTATGAAAACCGGCCCCAGGCTAGGGTCCTTTGTTCAGCCTTCTAGGCGACAGAAGACCTTAGTCTGAAGACCATTATAGTTTTAACTAGTGGGCCGCGACCATTAACACTGGTGATCCCTGTGTTTTCTGGACGAGTGGGTATCTCTCTGTCACCGTGTAGCCCCTTCTTTCATATCCAAATGAGAGTATTCCTTCACGAGGAGATATGTGCATAGATGTTCGATAGCGGAAGATCTATGTTCAAGTCAGCTACACAGGCCAGTTTGGTATTGTGCTGGCTCCGTCGGGTGTTGGTAAAATCACCGTTGTAAAGCTGTGTTGACATCTTGTTTCTCTTTTCTCTTAAAAAGTGAGGAGGGTTTCAGAACGGCGGCCTATCTGGGTGAGTGTTATATCATTGTGTACAAGTTCAGGTGATAGCTGCTTAGCTTACGGTTAGCCAGTCAGCTGTTAGCTGCGGCGTTAGCCTGCTGGGATCACTGCGCGGCCTACAGAGGTTGGGCCTACTGTTAGCCAGTCAGCTGTTAGCTGCGGCGCTAGCCTGTTGTGATCACTAGGAAACGTTAGCTTGCTGCTATCGGCCAGGCCCAGCGCGGGGTAGCTCCGGCTACTCGCGCGCCGCCGCGAGCTCCCCTCTGGTCGCGTGCGCCGTTCGCTCAGCGTCTCGCGAGCAGGGGCAGTAGCGACCGACGGTTGGAGCGGCCGTTAGCTTAATGCTACTCTGTTGAACGTGCTTTGATTATAACATGTTTTACACTCTTGACTACAACGTCATCTTTGACAGGGGATGTTCGTCGGTCCTGCCGTGAGCCAGGACGGCAAGGATTGCGTCAACAAGGGGACCGTAGCGACGGGTGGAGCGGCGACGCTGCCCAGATCGAACAACACAGGATGGCTGTGTTTTCTATGGTGTCTTGAGACTGCACTTCGCTGATCTACGCTCCGGGTAGGACAAAGGTTTGGCCAGACCTTGTACGCGTCTTCTGGCTTTACCTTCTACATGTTTTGTAAATAACGCTGTTTTCCAAAAACGTGTGTTGCTGCAATACATTTGGGATACGACGCAAGTTTTGTGTGAACTGTCTTGTCACTGGTAATTAGCTTCTCCGGGCAAATCGGGTTGTTGTTACAGATGTGAAAATGATCTGGTTGTTGTGTGAGAAACATCATGTGTGTTTTTATGTACCGTGTACTCACAACTAAGGTAACTAACCTATGAAGCTATGCTGAGTGACAAATGAGTGAAAGAATATTCTTTTCTCAGCCTGTGATGACAATGAACAGTGTGTTCACATATTAACAGGTTTCCTGTTTTAACTGGCCGTATTAAGGGTAAAGTAGGAGGATTGTGTTTTCCCCCGGTTCCCTGGGGACTTTTTCATCCTCCTATCAGACATGTTGTTGCACTACATTGTGTCTTTGTGTGGTAGGGATGCGATGTAACCCTTAGCTTGATTGCTGAGGTTGTGCTATGACTGCTGGAGAAACTTTATTTTCCTAAAAGAAAAGATTGTTTGGTCGCTGTCGTGTGTGCCTGTGGCCGATACTAATCGAGAATTATGTATTCTCTCATTATGGAAAACGGCGTTCCTCTGTAGAGTGTTTTTGCCATTTTTTGTAGGTGATGATGGGTTGTGTGTGTCATGTGACCTACAACTGGGTTGGACTGGCCACAGAAGCACATGTGTATGTTGGACCGGGGCTCTTAGAGAGCCCTCTCTATTCTGTGTTTTTTCCTTAGTAAAAATCAGATAGCAGGTTAGCTCATGCGCTGTGTGAAGCTGTCAAACGCTTCATAGAGCTGACTATGACTGTGTCATATTCTCTTTTTGTCATTACATCGTATCATGGGTGTGGGGTCGTAAAGGGGTGAACTGGTAACCTTTCCTCTTCCCCTTGTTTCTGTTGGTCAGGGGTACACCCCCTGTCCTTCAAGGTTCCTGTCACGTTGCGGTTCGGCACATTACGGGGTGAGGGGGGGGGGGGGGGTTTCCTGGTCCCACGGCCTGGAATATTGGGCGTGTGCACCGCAGAAATTCCCCCACCATAGAGTATGTCACCGTGCGCGTCTCTGTTGGTAGGACTTCCGTGTGCTGTTCAGGTCCATGTGATGGATCTGTTTCGGGGGGGTGGTCAGGGCTCCTCCTCACCAAGCGCCTATTCGGGCCTTCTGTGAGTTCGGACTCCTCCTTCCATGTGAGGGAACCTCCATCAGAGTACAGAGCCTTCCTCCTCAGATTGTCAAAGTGAGTGGACCCTCTAGAAGGTGTCCTATTCTATTGTGTATGTATTCGATTCAATTCGATTATTGAGTGTGTATGGGTTCAGTGCCTCTTCCCCGGAGAGCCCTAAAAACCAATTTTTTACATGGCTCAAGGTGCAATATATTCTTTTCAATCTGTACAGCTCGCGTGGGAAGTCTCTCTGGGGATTCCCGTCTCCTTCCTATGGGAGGGTGGTGGGATGTAAAAATGTGAAACAAATTTTACCCCCGGCTGTGTAGACTGGGATACATACTGTTGGTGCTTCCTTCTTTTCTATTAAAAAAGAGTTGGAGTTAGGAAGTGTCACACCCCTCTTGTCGTTCCCCTGGGCGCCTTGGGGATTCAATGACAGGTCTAAATAGCCTGTTCATTGATGTGGGTGTGTCCCGACGCACGCATAGTGCTAGCTCGCTGTAAACAAGCGACTGACTGGCACGCCTTGGTTGCTTGAGGTTAAAACGGCGTTTTTATAAAGCAACTGGGATGGAGGTTTTTCCTCTTCCGACGACCACATCCCACGACCTGGGTTGGTTATCGACGGATTCTCGTTCATGTCTGGGGGATGATGACGGAATGGATCTGAACATATGTAGAGGGGTCTCACGCCCTGGGGGTGGGCCACCAGGCGCGGTTCGCCCGAACGTCTGGGTGGCGCCTTCTTTTCATGTTAAGATCGACACGCATATCTGCCCTTTCTCCTGGAGTAGGCATGTCGGCGTGGTTAGGGCACGGGACTGGTTCTGGTCACGCTGGTCCGGATCAGTTGAACCGTTGTCCGCCGGGGATGCAGATCTGCTGTTCTGGTACCCTGAGGGACTTGGGCTTTTTTCAGGGGGAAAAATGCCAGGTTGGTCCGGGTGTCACAGGGTTAAGCACTATGGAGACCCTGGTTGGGTACGTTTTTTACTCAGCACTGTCGTAATGGCTTACGGCCATGCCAACCTGTACACGCTCGATCTCGTCAGATCTCGGCCGCTACACAGGTTGGTCCTGGTTAGTACTTGGTTGGGAGACCGCCTGGGAATACCAAGTACGGTGTGCTTAGGGGCGGGTTCTCCATTATTTTTCGCTCATCTCTCACGCATGGCGAAGAGGGGCCTGTTGGGATGGTCTTTGACCTCCTCTGGTGACCCTGTGCTTCCCGTATCGCCAGGCCCGGTCCGAAGTAATGTTTCGTCGACCCGTAGGCCTGGGTTAACCCTTTTTTGAAAACTGAAACACTTGTACTGCGGTATAGCCGGTGTATACCCGCAGGTGTGTTTTGGAGTTTTTTCTTGAGGGGTTATAGGAACAACCACCGCATTGGGTAACACCAAGGTGGTTGATTCCCTGGTGTGTTGGAGCAGTGTCAACTCCCGGGTTCACCGTTTGAGGGTGCCCCTGCACGTTCATGACGTCTGCCGATCGTGTCAGCCTTCTCTGCCTCAACCCCTCTGGGTGGGGGTTTTTAAATGGAGGCATGGTCATGCAACACCGCCAGCTTACGCTCCTTCCGCCGGGGCGGCCATGTTCAGCTGTCCCCTCTGGCGCCTGTCTCGTCCGCAGTCTCCAGGCTAGGGTTAATAGCCTGTTGCCTGGTTTTTCCCCGGTGCGCTGCCTGCTTCCGTTGGTTAACCTTTTTTGTGTGCTTACGGCCATGCTGACTGCCTGTTCTGCAGGGTCAGTGTGCCAGGCGGTGTACTATTGGCGGGACAGGGCCCGCTCGGCTGAGGGGCCTTTGTCCGAATACGCTGGCGATGTGGGGGGCGGGGTCACTAAGTGCCCACCTGGTGGGGTCTTGATGCTGGCATCATGGACTTCTCCGGGCCCCCGTTCCAGGTGGTCCAGTCCCTTTGGTGGGTCTGGGTCTTCCTTCGCGCTCCGCTGCTACGGCCTTGCCACGGGGTTGGGTTTACCCTTGACCCCGTGATTCTGGGGGCAGTAACGAGGTTTTTCCCTCCGTTCGTTCCCGGGTGGCATGCGGGTTGTGCGTGTGTGTAGTCGTGGGGTCAAGCCACGGTCTGCTCACCCTGTGCGTTGAGTTGCTTGAGTGCCTCTTCGCACGGTCGGGTCCGTCGCCCTCCCGTGAAGCCCCCAATAGGGGGGGTGCCCTCCATTAGGGGGGGTCGGGGGGGCTTGGTCCTCCCTGATCTGATGGTTGTGGGGGGCCTCAGCAGGGTACATTTGTCGAGCTTCTAGCTCCCGCTCAGCTCCTATTATGCATGAAACGCTGAGCGTGAGCTAGTGTGATACAGAACGTTAGGTTATGACTATAACCAAGTTCTGTTAACACTTAGTGAACGCTCAGCGTCTAGACGCCGCTGCGGCCCTTGATTTTTCATTGTGGTGAAATTTGTTGGGAAGGAGATGAGTGTGTGGCACCATCCCTGCTTATATAGGTAAGCGGATGGGGGTGTGGCCAGATGAATGCTGGCATTTAAAGGTACATTTGTGAAATTATTCAGTGTATATATGCTGAAGCGAGATATATGCATGAAACGCTGAGCGTTCACTAAGTGTTAACAGAACTTGGTTATAGTCATAACCTAACGATATGTAATGGAAGAAAAGGCTGGACTAAAAACTAGGCATTTTAGAAAGAAAGGCTGGACTACAAACAAGGCATTTCAAGCAGTTCAGGAAAACTGCTTTATTGTTGATTAACATGCACTGTCCCTTTTGCAAATAAACTTACACTTAAACAGTGATTTCTGTCTGAGAGAATAACTCCCTTTGGCATGGATTTTGTAATTGCAGATGTTCTACATGCACCTCCAGTAATGTACTAATGGTAAGCGGAAAATATAAAAAGCATAATATGGCCTCTTTAAAAAAACATTTAAGCAGGGAGGTTTGTGATGGTGCCTTTAAATTGTCCATAAGTTAGAGTAGTGATTTTTAGCATGTCTTGAAGATCATTCCAAGAATTTGGGGCATTCAAATAAAAGGCTGACTTTCCAAAAATGCTCGGTTGACTACAAATCATCTGCAATGTCATCAAACAGTGACCTCTAGGCAAAAGAGCTCCGTTTGGTATTGCGATTTGTTGACTGTTTTGGTCTGACGTTGTGGGTTGGAGTTTAGTAAAAACGTATTATACTGTGAATTTCTCCAGACCTCTCTTGGTAGAGCTTGAGGTGTGGCCAGCAGTAGCAACCCCTCCCCTCCCTTCTATACCCACTGAAATCCAATTTACAGTACAATTATCAGACAAAAACTGAATCTATAAACGAAGCACAGTCAATCTTTTCCCTAGAGGTCGCTGTTTGATGACATCACAGACGCTACCAAGCTAGTCATTTGAACAAGTTAGATAGGGTCCACAGTTCCAATCCAGCATCATTGCGATGTAAGGTGGTAGCTTTCCAACAAGGACTTGTGAGGATAGGGGTTTTTGCGGATCCCAATAGCAACAACAGGAGGAGAGAGAATGGAGCGGTTTAGGGTTCTTTAATTGTTCTTCCCCAAACAGGCAGAGTTATAACAGGAATGTGCGATAGACAGGGGTTATAATGTTCTTGGGGGGGAATGAGAACAGGTGCACTTCCAATGCAGCTGTAGGCAGGGGACACAGGTCTTGTGTCGCTGAGAGAGAGCAGGGGTACTCCTTGTTATGCACGAGACGTCCAGGCAGGAAGGGCGCTGGAGCGGGGGTCCTGGGGCACAAGAGACAGGAGGTTAGAGAAGGGATACAACAGAAGTAGATACAGCAGGTCTTCAGGTAGAGTCGTCGTACCTAGGTAGGCAGTTTAACACTGCAACGCCGGATGACAGGATCTGCCGTATGATATAGGGACCGCTTGATGAGGGAATCCCTTGCAGCCGCGCTGATTGCTCCTCATCTGGCAGCGCAGGAACGCTCCAGCAGGAAGCCCATGTATGGGCGCGTCAGGCTGACGGCAGAGGAAGGCTCGAGCCCCGATCGTGACAGGACTTTATAGATAAACAAAATACCAATGTTTATAATGCCTCTCTTCCAGAGAAGACCCACCCACCCACCTTATCATACAGGATACAATGGAGTACCATAGCTATCACCATTAACAAATCTGAGGGCAGAATGATAGACTGTGTCTAGGGTTTTAAGAGTGTAAGGAGCAGCGTTTCTATAAATTACATTCCTATAATCCAAAACTGATCCAACAATTTCTCTTCAGTTTCTGTAAAAGTTTGCTGACAAGATTGTCTACAGTATATGGTATTTCAATGTACATTTCTCATCAAGCCAGATGCCAGGATATTTATATCCATTAACTCTCTCAATGTTATATATATTAACAGTGGATATATGCATATTATGCATATATTAAACAGCATTAATTTTGTTTTATTTTGCATTAAGTACCAGTTCAAGATTAATAAGAGCACCCAGTAGTGTACTAAAGGAAAGTTACAGGTTCTCAATGGCTAGTTGTACAGAATCAGCAATACAATACACAATAGTGTCATCAGCATAAAGGTGGACTTGACAGCCACTCAATGAAGAAACACCATCATTAATTTGAATGGTGAAGAGGACAGGACCCTAAATTGATCCTTGCGGAATACCTTTTGTTACCGGCAAGAACTCAGACTGGTCACTGAGTTCACAATTACAATCCTTTCCATCAAAACCAATAGTGCATAATGATTGTAAGAGCAAAGGATGATCAACTGTATCAAATGCTTTTGACACATCCGCACAATGTTTCTTATTGTCTAAAGTGGATAGTATGTTATTTGTAACTAATGTAAAAGCTAAAATAGTGCTGTGATTAGCTCTAAATCCAGATTGGTGTGGACTTAATAGTAATACTATGACTTGAACGAAATGCCTTGAGTTGGTTATATACCAAAGATCCCAGAAGGCATACAGTGTTCTTTACACCCAAAAAAAGAGAAGAAAAAACCCACAAAAAAATCAATGACTTTTAATTCCACACTATTGATATGCTTAGATAATGCAGCAATTGAGCTGTGTCTCTGCCATTGCTGATGAGGAGGAGTGGATGAAGAGTAATTGCGCCCTGACCCATGTATGCCTTGGCCACCATATCACCTGAGCCCCCCCCCCCCCCCCCCCCCCCCCCCCCCAACGTTCTGTCCTGCCAGCGAGAGAGAGGCCTTATTTTGCAAACCCTCCGCTGTGGCAAGGTGATAAATTACAGTTCTTAACTACCATTGATTACTTTGCGCTTTGTGACAACTGTTCAGTCACTCTGAATGGACCTTAATGGCACATTAGAGAAAAGAAAGCGTACAGTCCCCCAACCATTGATTAAAGCTGCTTGTTGCTTAATAAAGACAAACTGACGTGCTCTGGTCTTTGGTGGCCTGTGACCAAGTGAAGACATGGAGACCGATATCATGTAAAAACCTGAGGGTTTTATGGAATCCCTTTTGAGTCATCTTGATTGTTTTCAGTGGGATATGAGGGAGGAAACCAGTGGTGCCGCGTGGATAATAAACTTTTTTTTATTATCGAATCAAACAGCATCTAATGCTATGGGGCATTCATTTACATATACATTTACATTTAGTCATTCTCTGAGCCTACAAAGTCACTCAATAATTCCTAATGGACCTACTCCGAAAAGTGTCCCTTGATGACTTCACACATTCAAGTATTTTTCGTTGCTCTGATTTCTAGCTTATGGAGATGGTAGTCCATGTTTATAGATATTGACCATTCTCTCCTAAAGCTGCATTTTTACACTTACATTTTGTCATTTAGCTGACGCGTTCATCCAAAGCGACTTACAAATTGTAAACAACAAGTCAGCAGGAGGGGTACACCTCTGGCAGCTAAGGGTCAAGGGTTCGTCAAATAGTAACACGCTTGAGTGTTACACTCTCAGTGCATAGTAGTATAGACATATTAGCATGATAAGTAGTAGTATAAGTATAGTAGAATAGTAGTAGGGTACATAGTATTGTGTGATTAACGTTCATTCTGTACGAATTGGGTGGATATCAGTGTTCCATTTCGGTCACTGTGACCTGAATGTGCAATACTGTTACTCTGTCACTCGTGCCTTATTTTTAAGATTCTTTATTTTAGCATTCAACTTTTTCTCAATATTTTTTATTCTAGTTTAAGTCTATACAGTATGTTGTGATTCTGTGTGAAGGGTGGACTAGCAAAGTAAGATGTTCATTGTACTGTCTGTTTAACTGTGCATATGAGAATACATATCTTAAATCTTGAATCTTGAACACGTGTCCCTCTGCGAGTTATAGAAGATAAAGCAAGTAGTCGTGAGGAAATCTGAATTTTGAATGCAGATCCAACTGAGAGGGTAGGGGGGCTGTGCACAGTGGTTAAATATGAGTCCTCAAGGCTGTGAAAGACAGTTTTGACATTTCTGTCAGCTCGTGACCCACCAGTCATACGACTGACCCCGCCCATCAGCGGCACGTCAAGCAATGACAAATACACATACAAAAAAAAAAGCAAACCAAACCCTCATTAGAATAAGGATAATATCATCCACAAAATAATAGCGGGCAGCTTGAGGAGTCTATAAGATTGCCGCATAGAAGATCGCCATTGTTGCTGAACCCGGAGTCAAAATGCCATGAGAGGGTTCCCCCAGTCGGGTCAGCGTGCCTCCGAGGTCGAGGCTTTTGCCCTGGCCTGTGGGCCGCAGGCCACGCTGATTCCAGAGTGGGCCTGGCACTTCTGTCACCCACGCATCACGAGAAGCTACTGAGAGCCATGCGAGGGTTAAACTGATTAGCCATGCGCCTGTGTTCCGAAGGGTCAGAGTTTGAAGAACAAAAGTGATATTAAAGGATCTGTACTCCCCCCTCCCACTCAATGCCTTGGTTTCACACAAAAGTCAGTGAGAAGATGTCCCTGACAGATAGGTGGCTATTTTTCCTCCCTTCAGTTTTAGCTCTTTTCTTTTCTCTGCGGATATCACAAATCCCCCCTTGCGCCCTGTGCGTGCCCCCCGGGTTCACCAATTCTTAACCCCGTCTCTCCATCTGTCAATACATAAACTCTCCTATTCACTTTTTTTTTTTTTCTCTTCTTCTTTTTTTTAAGTCTCTCTTTCTTGGCTCGCGCTCAAAACTCCTGCTCTTTCTCGCGGTTTCCTTCTCACTTTCACCCGCGCTCATCCCTGGGAAATATAGAGCTTTTCCTGACAAGTTCCTCGCCGCCTGGAAAAGAAGCGAAGCCTCTGGAGATCATCGGCCGAGTCCTCTGCCAAGAAAATGCGTGGGAATATTCTGGATGGGAAAGGGGAAGGGACTTTTAATTGTTTTTCTTTTCTCTTCTTTTTTGGAATTAGACAGTGGAAAAATACAGTGACTGCTCCTTTATTTACCTTACATAAGAGCAAGCTTTTGGACTCTGGGTGGCGGCGGCTACTCAAAGCACGAGGGTAAACAGGGCTGCTCGACAGGACCCCCCCCGGTCCCGTCTTCTGTGCGGGACTCCTTATCTTCCTTTAAAATACTGTCCCCATCCGATGCAAATTATGTATATAAATTGTGTTGCTTAAGATATGTAGGGGTAATGCATAAATCAAGTGACTTTGAGGAGTGGGAATTATGCACTCGTGTTTACATACTTAGGAACCTGCCTTGGACAACAGCTGGAATAACAAAACGCTGTATTTTTTGGGTTCATTAGGAGCATAATCAGATGGTTTCCTGGCTGGAGCTTTGGGGAAGTTCAGCTCCGAGGTAGTGGGTTAAGGGGGGGGGGGGGGGGGGGGGGGGCAAGGCGGGGGGGGGGGGGGGGGGGTCCAGCTAGATGGGCCTATGGAAGCTTAGCTTGGCCAATATATCCTGATTTGTATTCTATCCATCTTTAGACGCTGGGTTAAATCTGAAAATTCCAATCTGTTAAGTGATTACCCCGTTTTAGTGCTATCTGTATGGTACAGTATGGGTATGATGCAAAGAGCTCACACTCTCGCGCTCCAAACAGTATCGTTGTTTAGACGAATGACAACATTTTGATCCCTATATTTGCCAAAAAAAGTGATATCAAAGCATATCAAAAGTTCAAAAGTGTCTACATATACACACATGAACAAACTGCCCTGAGGGAGATGGACCCAAGTTAACTCAGTTCAATCAAGCATTTCAGTGTAACCACCACACACACTTATATACCACACACACTTATATACCTTAAACAGTATTATACCTTATTTTGTTTTCATGGCCCCAGTATAATATAAAATTAAATACATTCAATTGTCTTTGTACTACATATATTATATATCCCATCAACTTCTATACCTCCTAGAACATCTGAGCAGAGTGTAACTGCTGGTTACATGTTTAACATGTTAAGCATGAAGAATAGGTGCAGCTTAAACCAATTTAAAACCTTTATTTAAACTTGAAAGGCAACTGACTAATTTACAGTCACGTCAAGTGTACATACAGAAATAAGCAAAAGGAAAGGTATATAAAATCGAGTGCTGTCAGGCGATTAAAAAAATGTATCTAATTAATTACAGGATTTGTAATTAATTAATCGAATTAATCGAATTTTAATCGCATAACCATTTTAGGCCTGATATTCTATATTCTATAATCATATTTCAAATGCCATGTGTCCGGATGGCAGAATTCAGTACTGTATCTACAAAACCTTCTGTTTAATCATCTTCGATTTATTAATTTGCTTAGATTTTTCAGGTCTGGTCAATTTTAGCATGGTGTTATTCACAGTCAAAGATACAAAAAAATGTATTGATATTCTCATTTGGTTCATTACAATTTACTCAAGCCTAGTAACAGACACAGTATTTCTGACACTGGGAATACATTCCCTGAGATCCATAGATGTCCCTAGAATCAGATACCAAGAACATGCAAATGGCCCATATAAAAAAAAAGTCTGGGTAGCACTTTATAATAACACCCTGTTATAATACATTTATAAGGTATTTGTAGACAATGAACTAATCATGAACAAACCATTTATATACATTCATAAATGATTATTAAATCATTTATAACTATATTTGTATACCATTTACAAAGTATTTATAACGTGTAACTGAGGGGTACAATTCCCTGACTGTATTGATAAGTATGGTATCATTAAACCACTACCGCTTTATGTACTTTAATTACTGGCCATACAGTACACGATATATGAATATGATGAACACTTCCCACAATGAAATCGGTTCCAGTCAAAGGTATTAATCAAGTATTTAATGGAGCAAAAGGTACATAGGATACTTTACATTATTCTTTGAATGCACTTGTAAGGCAAAGGAGTATGCATAGGCAAATCAATAACGAATGTCCATTCTCTGGTTACGCAGGAGGTAATTATACAACCTGAATCTTAGGGAATTATATCTATGGTACACTAGTAATAGCGGGAGATACTGGAAGGGGTTCGCACTGGTTGTAAGCCAGCAAGGGGGGTAGAAGATCTGTCGGTAGTAGGACGTCTGGTCAACGATGACTAGGGAGACTTCAGGTACAGAAGCCGGTGCAGTAGTCTCTTGATCCACAGACGAATACAGCTTGGTTCTCTGGTAGACTGTAGCTCTACAGTGAAGAAAGCTAGGCGGCCTCAGGCTCTCTGAGCGCCGACTCGACTTGACTCCTCTCGGGGTAAATCCAACACGTGCAGCGTTGGCTGGTTCTCCGCTCCATAAATCACAGTACCAAAGCAAATATATTCCAGCCGCAAAGGCTATGTAGTCGTCGGGTAGATTAATCCAGTGTACATGTCCATACGGTTCTCGCCTAGGTCTCCTCGGGTGAAGGCGCCATGCGGTCGGCCCAGCCTGGATAAGAACTCTAGCTAATACGAGAAAGCGTTGGAGATGCTGGTCACTATAGAATTCTAACCGCACGCTACACTATACACAAATAGACTATTAAAGACTCAATAGAAATATGTCGCACTCGACGGTATAGTGCCAAACTCTGACAATTCAGTTATTAATTCGCACGCGGTCTCGATGCTATTCTGGGGCCAAACAGGCCATACTTCACCGCACGTTGTATCGTGGGTGAGGCTTCAACTTATCGGTAACATGCTAAGTGCACGAAGGGTACGGAGGTAAGAGGCTAAGGGTCTTCTACATTCACCTGCGCCGTATTTATACGCACGGTGCACAAATAGTGCCACTCTCATTTCTGTCGCCGTATCCCTGGGCAGGGCCGGGGCAAGTACAGACATGTCGTGTCGGTGACTTTGAACTTGGCTCCGGGGGCCGGTCCCTGGCGCCGGTGGACCGCTGTCCAATAGGAGAATGAACTATTATGGGCTGGACTAAAGGGATATTCCGTGTATATGTACAAGGAATATACAAGGGATATCAAACGATATACAAATACTATGCAATATATATCAATAAATAAATATATATATTCGGTTTAATCTGATCCTTTGTAACAGCCGCCCCCTAATTAGTCCCACCTAATTAGCTAAGCAGAGACAGATTAACCGCACGGTCCACTACTCAATGTCCGTTGTGAGGGTAGGCAGTTCACAAAGTCAGGGGTCATGGTCGTCATTAAGCGAGTCGGGGAGCCTTGGCGACTCTATCAGCCTCGCCACGGGTCGGTTGTATGTCCGCCCTTGGCCGAGCACTTCTGCCACTCTGACCTTTCCGTCGGCACCAGTGGTCACTTTGCTTACGCGGCCGGCCGGCCACGCAGCTCGGGGTAGTGACTGGTCTATGGTCATGACGACTGGACGGGATGAAGGGGGGCTTAGGAGGAAGCGGGCCTGAGACTGCTTTGATCTGTGCTTGGCTGTGCCTCCTCCTCCTCCGTCTGTTTCTCTTGTTTGCTCTGTACCCCGTCTGAGGAGGGGCCGGTCCCGGCCGCCCCGTCAAGGAGTCGCTTGGGGTGCTGGGTTCGACGTCAGCTACGTCTGAATCGCAGCTGAGGGGGGTGGAGTTCCGAACTCCCTCTGGTGCCCACGGTTCTCTCACGGGCCTCTCGCTTAATGTCAATAGCCTCTGCTGTACGAGGGAGTGGCCGGTGTCGCTCGCCTTTGTGTGTAGGCAGCGTGTAGACGTGGGTTGACTGTCAAGTCCGTAGAGGGGGCCCTGGAGCGTCCATCCCAGTCGGGTCTGAACCGCGACTGGGCATCCTTTGGGTCCGATGTGGGCCGCCTCAATTGGGAGAATGAGGTCCGCGTGGTCGGAGCCGATGAGCAGGGTCGGTGTGGCGCCGTCGATAAGCGGTATAGGTAGTTGACGTAGGTGCACATACTTGGCCATCAGCTGTGGGATGGGGTAGGTGTACCGAGACAGGCCTATGTCGTGGCTGGTGAAGACGTTGGTTATACTATACTGCTTCTCGGGCTGGTTCACCTCTGCTATCTTGAAGGAGACCTTTTCACCTTTTATGGTCTTCTGGTCCCTTCTGATGGTGCGTATGGTCATGGTATCTTTGACACCCCGCAGGCCCAACTGGGCTGCTGCGGAAGCGAGGAGGAGAGTCTTTTCAGACCCATCGTCCAGGACGGCGTAAGTGTCCAGGACCTTGTCCTCGTAGCTCAGGAGCACTCTGACCACTTTGAGGAGCACTCGGGGGGTCCCGCTATGCTGGTCAATGTGGAGCACTCCTGTTGGTGGTGACATAGAATCTATATGGTGCGAGTCGCACCGCGACTCCCAGTGTCTGCTGTAGCAGTCGGGACACCAGGGAGCGGTCTGGTGGAACTCTGGTGCTGGTGCCACCGCCTCGGCATGGTACATTACCGCGACGGGCCCACTCTGTTGTCCTGGCTGACGCCTGTTGATGTCATGCAGGACCTCCAAGTGGGTGCCACCGCACCTGCTGCACTTCTTTTTCAAGCGGCACTCAGCTGCTAGGTGGCTGCGCGCGCAGCGGAAGCAGCGGCGGTGGTCCTTGACCCACTGACTCACATCATCCGTGGTCAGCGTCTTGAAATCTTCGCACTGATACAGCCGATGTTCTCCCTCACAGTACTGGCACTCAATCTTCCACTGGTCCTCTTTCGTCGAGGGGGTACTGTGGTTCTTGCTGCTCGGTACTGATTCTGATTGGTGCATGACGGTCACCAATCTGCGGCCATCGTTTGCTCCCCTAGGTCCCTCTCTGGAGCTTGGTGTGCTCCGCATGAACGTATCCAACCGTAGGCTGTTGACTTCTCTCGCCAGGAAGTCGGCTAGGTCTAGGAGGGATGGCTCGGGACCGTTAGGATCACGGTGGTCTCTTTGCCGCCTGAAGCGCTCTTGTCGGGCGGGCGGAAGCTTCTCTAAAATCCTCTCGACATTAGAGTTCGTGTACAGTTCGTGCATACCCTTTTCTCTTTGCGCCCCCAGCATCCCTACCAGGGATTGTACCTTGATAGCCAGGTCATCTAGTGAGCGATTGTCTGTTGCTGGGGGTAGGCGGTCAATATGCCTTATCTCTTGTATTACGTAGTCCCATATGCGTCCATATCTTTGGTCGAGTGCGGCTAGAGCCGCGGTGTATGGGGTAGTAGAGGTGGCATAGGCCAGCGCTATATTGTGCGCTCGGGGCACCTTGAGGTGCTTCAGTAGGATAGCATATTTGTACGGTTCATCAACTACATCGGACATCATTGTCTCTAAGCACATTCGTAGCTCTGTGTACTGTGCTCTGTTCTCGTGTGTGAAGTCCGGGAACGTCGGTGTGCCAAGGTACGATGCCATGGATGACTGGCACATCGGTGAGCGTTGGGGGAGAGGCCTCCTAGGCGAGTCTCCTCTTACGTGTCGTCTTGGGCTGGTACTTGGTGGGTACCAAGGGCCGGGTACCCAGGTGCTGTTCCTCTGGGCTGGCGGTGCGTCAAACTCACCCGTGAGTTGAGTCGGGGGTTTGTAGCGCAGTGCCTCGGGGCTGACTTCTGGGCTGTACTGGGCCTCCTGGTCCAGAGTACGTTGCTGCTGGTCGGGGCTGTACTGGGCCTCCTGGTCCAGAGCACGGTGCTGCTGGTCGGCTTGACATTCCTCCTCTTCCTCCTCCTCTTCCTCTGCTAGGACCTGGAGTCTTCTGTTCAGTCTCTCGGCGTGGTCCGGTTCTTCCCTGTTGCTGGGTCTCGTATGGACCGGCCGGGAAGGGGGTTCGGAGACGTGGACAGGATCCTCCTGTTGGCGGGGTCCCGGGTCGCTTGGTCGGGTAGGGGAATGTGTCCTAGACCCGTGTCGTGACGATCTCCGGGAGCTCTGTGCGGAGAGAGGGGGTGTCGCCATGGCAACCAATTTGTCCATCAGCTGCGCCTGCAGCCGGTCGCGCTCTGCCTCGCGCTGGGCATGGGCTGCGTCGCGCGCTGCTTCGCGCTGGGCATTGGCGGCGTCGCGCTGCGCATTGGCGCTGGCCTGGGCGGCGTCGCGCTGTGCGTTGGCGGCGTCACGCTGGGCATTGGCGCTAGCATGGGCGGTGTGGAGCTGTGCATTTGCGACGTCGCGCTGTGCATTGGCGGCGGCGTGCTGTGCATCGGCGCGGCTTCTTTCAATGTTCTCTTCCGTCTGAAGGCGTCTGGTCTCCAGTCTTATGCGGTCGTCTTCACTCCTTTGTTGCGCCTGGAAGCGCTCTCGCTCGGATGCAAAATGTTCGCGCTCGCGCGTCTGTTGCGCTTGAAGTCGATCGCGTTCGGTGGAGGCTGCCAGGGTGGCGATGAGTGCTTGCGCCAGCATCTTGTCCGCCTCGCTGGGGGAAGACGGCGGTCGCGGCGATCGGCTCCCGGCAGTACTCGTTGGAGATCCGTTCTCCTGTCGCGTACCGAGGAGATCCATCTCCTGGGTGCGCGTCTCTTCTTGTGGTGGGTCGGGTTCCATCCCTGGAGGGCTTTCTTTATCCTGGAGCTCTCCGGGGACTACTTCTTCGGTCTTGGCGGGGGGTAAAGTCGTGTCAGGTCCCTCCTGGTCCCTACCGTGAGCTTGGTCAGTTACGTTAGAACCCACTAGGGCCTCTATTGGCGGGGTAGCCTGGGCGATAGGGTCGGACATAATTTTACTATCTACTTTTTCCGCGTTTACCGTCTGTAGAAGGCTAGGTAGTATGTTGGCAACGTAATCCTCTAAGTACTGAGGTGTCTGCCGTCTACGCTGCGGGCGATCTACTTTAGGAGAACCGTTTTGTGGAGTGTTCATCATAGGCCATGTCAATATTAATATTATATTAATATTACGCTAATTATTCTCCGGCTCGAAGGACCAATTGTAACTGAGGGGTACAATTCCCTGACTGTATTGATAAGTATGGTATCATTAAACCACTACCGCTTTATGTACTTTAATTACTGGCCATACAGTACACGATATATGAATATGATGAACACTTCCCACAATGAAATCGGTTCCAGTCAAAGGTATTAATCAAGTATTTAATGGAGCAAAAGGTACATAGGATACTTTACATTATTCTTTGAATGCACTTGTAAGGCAAAGGAGTATGCGTAGGCAAATCAATAACGAATGTCCATTCTCTGGTTACGCAGGAGGTAATTATACAACCTGAATCTTAGGGAATTATATCTATGGTACACTAGTAATAGCGGGAGATACTGGAAGGGGTTCCCACTGGTTGTAAGCCAGCAAGGGGGGTAGAAGATCTGTCGGTAGTAGGACGTCTGGTCAACGATGACTAGGGAGACTTCAGGTACAGAAGCCGGTGCAGTAGTCTCTTGATCCACAGACGAATACAGCTTGGTTCTCTGGTAGACTGTAGCTCTACAGTGAAGAAAGCTAGGCGGCCTCAGGCTCTCTGAGCGCCGACTCGACTTGACTCCTCTCGGGGTAAATCCAACACGTGCAGCGTTGGCTGGTTCTCCGCTCCATAAATCACAGTACCAAAGCAAATATATTCCAGCCGCAAAGGCTATGTAGTCGTCGGGTAGATTAATCCAGTGTACATGTCCATACGGTTCTCGCCTAGGTCTCCTCGGGTGAAGGCGCCATGCGGTCGGCCCAGCCTGGATAAGAACTCTAGCTAATACGAGAAAGCGTTGGAGATGCTGGTCACTATAGAATTCTAACCGCACGATACACTATACACAAATAGACTATTAAAGACTCAATAGAAATATGTCGCACTCGACGGTATAGTGCCAAACTCTGACAATTCAGTTATTAATTCGCACGCGGTCTCGATGCTATTCTGGGGCCAAACAGGCCATACTTCACCGCACGTTGTATCGTGGGTGAGGCTTCAACTTATCGGTAACATGCTAAGTGCACGAAGGGTACGGAGGTAAGAGGCTAAGGGTCTTCTACATTCACCTGCGCCGTATTTATACGCACGGTGCACAAATAGTGCCACTCTCATTTCTGTCGCCGTATCCCTGGGCAGGGCCGGGGCAAGTACAGACATGTCGTGTCGGTGACTTTGAACTTGGCTCCGGGGGCCGGTCCCTGGCGCCGGTGGACCGCTGTCCAATAGGAGAATGAACTATTATGGGCTGGACTAAAGGGATATTCCGTGTATATGTACAAGGAATATACAAGGGATATCAAACGATATACAAATACTATGCAATATATATCAATAAATAAATATATATATTCGGTTTAATCTGATCCTTTGTAACATAACGCATTAGTGGATAATGAACTAATAATGAACAAACCATTTATATACATTCATAAATGATTATTTTTGACAGTGCCTGCTGTCCAAGGTGATGGATGTCTCGAGATCTTGGCCAAGATTGCAGAGACTGCTCTACGTGCACCACCGAGGCCACGGATCAGCTCCTTACAGTCTTCTGTCCGTGGTCTGTCAACGTGTTTTCATTGCTGGGTTAAGTACTTCTATTCTATTCACATAATATGCTTACTTCATATATCTACTCTATTCACACATATGCTTACCACTTGTATCTATTGCTATGTCCGCCCACTACAATCACGCAAGCTGTCTAACGCCTGTCCCGTCTCCCTGTCTCCCTGTGAGTTGCTGTCCGGAGTGTTGACCGGAGTGTCGGATGTCCCGCGATGAAGGCCGGGAGGATGCGACCCTCTCTGCGTGCCCTCCTGTCTCCCTGTCTCCGGCGGTCTCGTAGTGGTGACCGGAGTGCTGGACATCCCACGATGATGTCGGGGAGGTTGTGACCCTCTCTGCGCCGCCCCCCATCTCCCTGTCTCCGGCTGTCTCGGAGCGATGACCGGAGTGTTGAACGTCCCGTGATTAAGACTCTTTGCATCGCCCCTGTGCCTCAAATAGATTCGCTATCAGCAATCTTTAATTTTTCAAAATGTTCAGTTGCTATTGCATGCACTCATCTGTGTTTCACTACACACATGAGTGCATGCTTATTAGTCTGCAACACTACTATCACCGACATCTAAGAAGGGAGATCCCCCCTTGAATGGCCCTTCTAAGGTTTCTCTCCTCCACACTGCCTGTGGAGCATTTTTTCCCTATTGTTAGGTTTTAGTGAGTTTTTCCTTACCTTCTCGTGTTGTATGTCTGGGAGTGCTTGCATTCTATTATTTATTTGCATTTATTTTAAATTTGTTGGAACTTATGGTGTTCTTGTTTTGTTCTTGACTTATTGTTATGTTTCTTCTTGACTTGTTTAAAGAAGACGTGTCCGGCCCATGGGGACATTAACGTGTGTTGTCGGGCCTTACAAATAAATTTGATTTGATTTGACTATTAAATCATTTATAACTATATTTGTATACCATTTACAAAGTATTTATAACGCATTAGTGGATAATGAACTAATCATGAACAAAACCATTTACAACTGATTAGTACATCATTTGTAAATGTACTCATTTAAAATTCGATCTGTTGGTAACTTTTTTCCACATGATTAACCTTATTTGTTCATTATTAGTGCAACATTTAATAATGATATCTAATGTGTAGTAACACATTTGTAGATGCTTTGAAAAATGGATATGAAAAAACGACTATACCTACATTTATTTGTTCATGTTCAACAAATTATTTGTTAGACATTCATAAAAGATCTATAAATCATTTGCAGATGCTATTGTGTGCCCTAATCTAAAGTGAACACTATTCATCATTAACAAATGTGTAATACAGTTTGTTCATTATTTGTTGACTTTCAACTCACCTGTTATGAACGATCTGGCTTTTATGAATACAGACATGAGGCAAAGACCAGACTTGTCTTTTCATGTTTAACAAATGATTTGTTAGACATTCATGAAACATCTATAAATCATTTGCAGATGCTATTGTGTGCCCTAATCTAAAGTGAACACTATTCATCATTAACAAATGTGTAATACAGTTTGTTCATTATTTGTTGACTTTTTCATCACATGTTATAAATGTTCTAGACAGCTTTCAGGTCCACCCTTCTTTGTGACATCAAACAGTGACAGAATTAGGACTATAGATAAATGCAATTGTATTAACACAAACAAAGCAAAGCAAAATACCAATACATATTGTTTATTTATTATTTATTTAAAAGGAAATGTGTATCTTTTGACACTCCTCACATCTTTGACACTTTCTCTACTGTGTGGATTATTTTATGACTAACTAAAAGACTAAATGCTTTGTAACAGTCCTCATATTGACATGGTTTCTCTCCTGTGTAGACTCTTCTCTTCTATCTGTATTGTACTTTTCTGATGTCATGAAGTATTCGGCCTAGGGGACCATGACGATGTTTTCTAGCAAGCCACTCAATGATGCCAGGTGGTCTTCAAGTGACTGCTCTGTGCGGTTCCCCCTGAGTCTCCACACCTCTGAGTCTCCACACCTCTCCTTCTCCAGGCCCCAGCCATCCTGTGTTTCGGGGTAAATGGCAAAACAACAAAGAAGAGATTGACATTGATTCAGAAACATTTATAATGTGAGCAGAAATTGGAGGTAATTCATTTTCATTAATCATGGTTGAATATACTGCATCCTTATTTTTCCAAAATGGTGACATGGTTTATGGTTATGATGACCAGCTTAACCTGTTCCACATGATGTAAAAATCTGCATAAAATATATACCTAGGTAAATGGAATATTGCTCCACTTCTACAAGGGCTATTTGCATATTCTTGTATCTAGGTACATCTATGGACCTCAGGGAATGTATTCACAGTGTCAGAAATATTGTGTCTATTACTAGGCTTGCTTAAATTGTGATGAAACAAAGGAGAATATGATATGAGAATGATTGCTCTTTCTTACTGGAGCGTAACAGTAAGAAGCATTTTGTATAAAAGTATTCTGTACTTCTGTATGACAACTATTAAAGAAACTTGAAACTTAGTGGTGCCTTTTTATTGTAAGAACACAGAGAAGAGGGAATCCAGAGAAAGACACAGGGGGCAACTTGAGAGCAAGATAGATACATGAGAATAATCAAGAGCGAGAAGGTCAGCAGTATATCCAGCTCCTTCCACACGAAACACGGTCTGAAGCCTCGACAGGGATAGAGAGGACAACAAGTGAATATATAGACAAACACCAACATTCCAATGCGTCAATTAGTGACAGGGTAATTGACAGCAAAGTGACAGCGACCAGTGGTGACAGAACAGGGAGTGACACATCAGGAATGGGGCGTGACCAACAGTGAGTGCAGATACCAACCACCAGGGGAATAACTCCACAATGATAGTTGGGTTCCTAAGACAGAACCCCAAACGTTACACCCTTCCTGATGACTTGTCGTACAGAACTTGTAAGTCGCTTTGGATAAAAGCATCAGCTAAATGACTAAATGTAAATGTAAATGTAAATGTTGGAGTTCATTCCATGAGCTAGAGGGGCATCATAGCAAAATGCACATTCACCCTGTTCTGAGCAAACTCTGAGGACCTTAAGGGAC